>NC_139586.1:19921666-19974166 GCF_946808225.1 Silurus aristotelis
GTTAAATATTGACAATTGTCCATTATTTTGCTACAGTTGTATAAGTGCATTTTATTTATTAATAGATTCTAAGAATCCATGACGTGAAAGCTCTTGGTGTCAAAGAACAGTAATACGTGGACAATAGTTACCCTATGAGTTTAATTTCTTGCCAGTAACTTCCAAGTGTAAATAAATAAACCTTATGCCCATATTGTCTACCACATAACTTTACATAAAGTATGTGGACTTTGTCTTGTACCTACTTTATGGTGCTGATGAAAATTTTGTTTGTTCATCTTGAACATGTTAAACAGGCAGCTGCAGTAATGTGTGTTATATTAAGCATGGTAATTGGCCTAGAACTGACTGCACAAAACAAGCTGAACCTAGCTGTGGTAAACTCTTTTTCACCAAGCCTAATGATGTACAAAGTGCCACTGCAATGTCTTGTGTGAGAAACATATTCACAAAATACGTGATCAACATCTGCCAAACAGCACTCTGCATGTCGAGAAGGAGCAGTCACACTTTACAGACGTGCCGACTACCTAACTTGTTAGTGAGCTTGTTAGGAAAGGGTATCTTGCCTTGCCTTTGTTGCATGGCAACTGAGCTTTCTTTATTTGGCTGGAACATGTGGCGTGGAGCTGATTTAGAATAAATCACATATTTATATAAAGAAATGTTTTGATGAAAATATGCCACATAATGAATAGAAATGGATGTCGTGACTTGAAGGTGCTACAGAACAGATTGGAATATTTTTGAAAAAAGAGAGAGCGTGAAAGATGTGGCATAGGCCCAAATTCCAAACCCAAGGACATGAAATTACTGCCCCTTATCCACCACAGTGAAAAAGTAGTTTCTGTAATAATGATGAACTCATTGTAAAAGGCTGCTCTCAAACAAAGAGCATTAATTACATTTGGCTGTGACACATAGACACCACTTTAAATCATTAAGCTCTTCTGGGCTCACGAGACAGACAGAAATGAGGCATTTTGCCCTGTGAGTGCATGTATTACACATGGCTGATGTAATTTACCTGCAGCAGTGAGGGGAATACATAGCAGTAGACTAAACCACCTTAGGGGAGTGTTTGTGTGTGTCTGTTTATTCCCCCTTTGATATGTTATTCTGACTGTACAGCTTAATTAGTTTGGTCAAAGCTCTATCTCACATCATTGGCTAGAAGTGCAGGCTTTATATTGGATGAGTGTGTATGTGTGTTTTTGTGATCACGTGTCATTTGAAAAGAAGTTTTACTTCTGTGATTAAAGGGCTTTATGGCTTGAGAAATAAAGTGACCAGCTAATTCAGCTCTAAGCTTTTAAATGAATTAGACCCTACCTCCGCAGAATAATGCTCTCTGTAAATTTTCAACTGAAGACTTAATAATGAAGTAAACATTCTATTGTTGTCAGAATGTTATTGACCCATCCTGTGTATTCTTTAACCTAGGGCCAGGCATGGAGGAGTGTCTCCACTGCTCGCAACACTTCCTACAGGAGGAGTGGCGATGTGTGCGGAAATGCAGCCCTGGGCACTACGAAGGGGAGAGCATAGGATTCCCACAGAGGATGTGCCGCAAGTCAGTGTCAATTACTGATTTTATATATAAAACATGTAATAATTGTTTGCTAATTGGGTGAAATTGTAACCTGAAACTGTCATCAGTAGATGATATAATGGATATTGGTTGATAAACTGATTCCTAGCACCTTATTTTTTTGCTTTTTTTGCTAGTTTCATCCTCATCAGTTTTTAGTCTTTAATAATCTGAGAAATTAGAAACTAGTATATGCAATACATCCACAGACTGAAGGGTGATAGCACTACGTTTCTGAGTTGTTTTTTTTGTTGTTGTTGTTGTTGTAAAAGCTTGATAAAGCAGTATATGTGTGTGTCACCTGTAAAGGAAGATGAATAAGAGAAGTGGAATGCAAGAAAAAAAACTGAGACAAGGTTAGGTATATGAATGTATTTTATATATATATATATTGTATACAGTATTTATATAATTTAGATTTTTAAATATATATTTTATTGTTTATTTGATAGTATTTATAGCACTTACATCATTAGGAGATATGCTAAGTCAATAACGAACACAGTAACAACTTACGCACAGATTCATGGTACGAACGGTTATTCAGAACGAAACTTGTTCATAAATTGGGAAGCATCTGTATATATTATATATATATATATATATATATATATATATATGTGTGTGTGTGTGTGTGTGTGTATTATATCTATTAAAAAAACATATGTGTATGTGTAATATATATATATATATATATATATATATATATATATATATATATATATATATATATATATATATATATATATATATATATATATGACTTATCTTTTACATTTGCAGTACGGGACACGTGTTTTTCTTTGATAATTTCTTTTAAATCCCATTGCACCTCAATGCCACACAGACAGTAACCCAAATGCAGTGAGGGAGTAATGCATACTAGTGTGCCACCTCTTTTTTTTTTCAACCCAAACAGTGAATTAGGAAGTTCTGCACAGTAGCAGTAAACTCCTGGCTCACCTTCTTCAGAAAGGGTGAATTTACAGCACTCATCACTTTTTAGATGTCTGTAATGGTTCACTATACGGTCAGACAGAACTGAAGCTTCCCTGCCCCTCTGGCTTATAAATCTAGAGGGTTTTGCTTTATGTGAGATGTTCAAAGCAAATAGAGACTTTCAAAGAAGGTCATGGATGGTGAATGAATTTTATTCTGAAGGAATGAAGAGGTCTTCTATGTGTGTATGTGAGGAGAAAGAGAGAGAGAGAGCGAGAGCAGGAGAGAGAGAGAGAGAGAGAGAGAGAGAGAGAGAGAGAGAGAGAGAGAGAGAGGTTTAACCATACAGAAGAACTAAGGGAGATAAGACCAGACGACCATAAAAAAAGCAAAGTTTGACCCTGTGGAAAAGTATACAGAATAAAGGGCATTAGTTAAAATCATGTACCACTGCAGTAGTGGTTTAAAGGTGTGACTGTTTCCCAAGGTCACAAGAAAAAAGCATTTGTTAATGTATATGCCAAAGTTTGTAGGAGGTTTTATTTCCTCCTGCTGCTTTACTGATCAATATGAAATACGAGGCTCTCTAGAGACCCTGCAAATTAAGCTGAAACATTAATGGAACATGAAACAATGTATGCATGAAGCAATGTATGCAAAGCTCAAATATTGCATACATGTTTGTTTGGATTTAACATTCATAGAAATATGTCAGATACTTGTACATATCTGCCACATATATTTCAAAATCTTTATATATGTAACATATATTTTCCCAAATACACATATATGTGTATAGAATACATGTTTATATATATATATATATATATATATATATATATATATATATATATATATATATATATATATATATATATATATATATATATATATATATAGAGGCAAGAGTTATTGGTCATTTATCTCATTCATACAACTGAGCAGCTATGGGGTTAAGGGCCTTCCTTAGGGGCCCAGAAGCGGCAGCTTGGTGTGGTTGGGACTTGAATTTATGATCTTTGGGGGAAATAAGGGAAAAAAAAACATTTATAATTTAGAAGCGTGTCAAGCACCTTCTGCTATTCGCACTGGATCTCCGCAGTGGTTTTCAAACTGCAACCTTTAAGCCAGATCTTCAACTTCGGGAAGAGGGCAAAGTCTGCAGGAGCCAAACCTGTGAGTAGGGTTGGTGTGGAAGTAAGATCATGTTGTTTCCGGTGGGAAACTCATGTGTGAGGGGAGTTCGGTGACAGCTGTACACGGGACGATGTATTTTGGCACACTGACTAATGAAGGTTGGTGCTCCCTGTGACTGTGTGTGCAGCCTTGTGCTGCTATCTGTTGGCGTGTTACAAATCTAGTCCCGAAAATCTTTCTATCTATCTATTTATTTTTCCCGTCTGCATCTTCAGAATCTAGTCTTGATCAATTTGCACATAATCTCTACAGAACTACACCTTGAGACCACCTACAGAATGTTTAAATGGGAATCATCAGTACAAAACAATACAATGTTCCTGTGGGCAATAAATAACATGTTTGAATAGTGTTATCTGGCTGGTACTGGTGATCATACTTGAAATATTTTAGTTTTTTATTAAATAATAAAGTATAAAGTATTCTATTAAATAACGATTCTGCGCACCAACTTTACATCTTTCACTGCCAAATTCATCTCGTCATTTTCAATCCCTTAAACTCTCATCATATAATTTCCCTCTTTTCTGGCTTTATATCTGAGTGTGCAAGACTGTGTGCATCATACCAATTGCTAAGAATCAGTGGAGCAGCCAGAAGGGTTCGGTGTGCCAACCTCGGCCAACCGATGCCCTCATACATATTAATACCATGATGCGCCAAGTTTCTTGAGTTTCTAGCTCCATTCATACATTGAAAACAGGAAGTTAAAGATTTCTTACTTTAATAATATAAAAAAAAACATGTCTCAAGGTTAGTGTGCATCTTATTTGTTTTTGTGTTTTGTATGTTGTATATTACAGATGTGAGGAGAATTGTCTAAGCTGCAGTGGGCCTGGAACAAGCTGTACTCAATGCAGAGATGGATACAACCTTGTCAGCAGTACCTGCATAATCAGTGCCACCTGTAACAATTGTAAGCACAGAATATTTAAGATATCAAGCACATTGCATTGGTTTATATGTTCCACTTCCACTTTCTAGATAGATAGATAGATAGATAGATAGATAGATAGATAGATAGATAGATAGATAGATAGATAGATAGATAGATAGATAGATAGATAGATAGATAGATAGATAGATAGATAGATAGATAGATAGATAGATAGATAGATAGATAGATAGATAGATAGATAGATAATTTTCAACTCCTGTCCCTGGTTGGGCTCTAAACACAATACAATTTACATACTAAACTACTTCAATTTCAACAAATAACATGATATGGACAATTCCTGTCCCTAGTCATACACAATAAAATTTACCCGTAAAGTTTACATACACACATATATCATATACCATATCATATAAAAGTTTATAGCAAATGCTAATTTTCAACTCCTGTCCCTGGTTGGGCTCTAAACACAATACAATTTACATACTAAACTACTCCAATTTCAACAAATACCATGATATGGACAATTCCTGTCCCTAGTCATACCCAATAAAATTTACCCATGAGATTTACCCGTAAAGTTTACATACACACATATATCATATACAACTCTTACCTACTAGTTAAAAATGAGTGCACCTTTGGTTTGTCTTTAACCAGTTTTTCAGCCTGGAAGTAAACACATTAAAGTCCAATATAGTCTTAATGTCAGATGGTAATGAGTAGCAGAGTTTGGAGCTCTTCACAGAGAAGTTAGTCTGACCAAAACTGGTCCTACAGTATGGGATTTTACAGTCATGATTTGTAAAACCCCCAGTGACTCGAGTGCTGCTCTGTCTCTCAGTAAATGAACTTAGTGGCTCAGGTACTAAATAATTAATGCACTTGTAAATTAATTTAAGAAAGCAAAAATTGCTAAAACTCTCAAAATTAATTAAATTATATTTCTTAAAAATGGTACAGTGATGGTGTCGAATTGTTTTTTTGTCCATAATTTTTATTGCTCTGTTGTATACAGAACGTATGCATTTGGTTGCAGTAGGAGTGGCTTGAGCCCATGCTGTCATGCAGTACGATATATAAGAAAAAATCATAGCATGCATGTACAGCAGGGCTGCCTGGTGCGGTATAAAACTTCTAATTAATTTAAAACAATTGAGATTACTTTGTATTGTTTTAAAATGTTCTTTATGTGCTTATCAAATTTTAGTTGAGGATCTAAAACCAATCCTAGATATTTGATTTCTGTAACTGGATTAATTTCTTTATTTTGTATATTAATATTAAATCTTCCTTTTAAATCGAGTTTTTTAATGGAAAAGCACATAGAAACTGTTTTTCATCATCATCATCTTCTCCCGCTTATCCGAGGCCGGGTCACGGGGGCAGTAGTCTAAGCAGAGATGCCCAGACTTCCCTCTCCCTAGACACTTCTTCCAGCTCTTCCGGGGGGACACCGAGGCGTTCCCAGGCCAGCCGGGAGACATAGTCAGCAGTGGGACGCGCCTGGAACACCTTCCCAGGAAGGCGGAACAGATGCCCCAGCCACCTCAGCTGACCCCTCTCGATGTGGAGGAGCAGCGGCTCTACTCTGAGCTCCTCCCGAGTGACCGAGCTTCTCACCCTATCTCTAAGGGATCGCCCAGCCACCCTGCGGAGAAAGCTAATTTCGGCGGCCTGTATCCGGGATCTTGTCCTTTCGGTCATGACCCAAAGCTCATGACCATAGGTGAGAGTAGGAATGTAGATTGACCGGTAAATCGAGAGTTTCGCCTTGCGGCTTAGCTCTTTCTTCACCACGACAGACCGGTACATCGACCGCATTACTCCAGAAGCTGCACCGATCTGTCTGTCAATCTCCCGTTCCACCCTTCCCTCACTCGTGAACAAAACCCCAAGATACTTAAACTCCTCCACTTGCGGCAGGAACTCTCCACCAACCTGAAGTGGGCAAGCCACCCTTTTCCGACTGAGGACCATGGCCTCGGATTTGGAGGTGCTGATTCTCATCCCCGCCGCTTCACACCCGGCTGCAACCCGTCCCAGTGCGCGCTGAAGGCCCCGGTCCGATGAAGCCAACACGACAACATCACCTGCAAAGAGCAGAGACGAAATCGTGTTGTCACCAAACCGGACACCCTCCGGCCCCCGGCCGCGCCCAGAAATTCTGTCCACAAAAATTATGAACAGAACCGGCGACAAAAGGCATCCCCGCCGGAGCCCAACATGCACCGACTCACTGCCGGCAATGCGAACCAAGCTCCTGCCTCGGTTGCACAGGGACCGGACAGCCTTTAGTAAAGGGCCCCGGACCCCATACTCCCGGAGCACCCTCCACAGGCCGCCACGAGGGACACAGTCGAATGCCTTTTCCAAATCCACAAAACACATGTGGACTGGTTGGGCAAACTCCCATGAACCCTCCAGCACCCTGCAGAGGGTACAGAGCTGGTCCAGCGCTCCACGGCCTGGACGAAAACCACACTGTTCCTCCTGAATCCGAGGTTCTACTATCGGCCGTATTCTTCTCTCCAGTACCCTGGCATAGACTATCCCAGGTAGGCTGAGAAGTGTGATCCCCCTATAGTTGGAACACACCCTCCGGTCCCCCTTCTTAAAAAGAGGGACCACCACCCCGGTCTGCCATTCCAGAGGCACTGTCCCCGACCGCCACGCGATGCTGCAGAGGCGTGTCAGCCAAGACAGCCCCACAACATCCAGAGACTTGAGGTACTCAGGGCGGACCTCATCCACCCCCGGTGCCCTGCCACCGAGGAGTTTCTTTACTACCTCGGTGACTTCAGCTTGGGTGCTGGACGAGTCCACCTCTGAGCCCTCAGCCTCTGCTTTCTCAATGGAAGACGTGACGCGGGATTGAGGAGATCCTCAAAGTATTCCTTCCACAAAAGGAGGAATGCAAAAACTCGGGCCTGGGAGGAGTTCGGTGAGGCCATGGAGAAGAAACTGTTTTTGTGAGATTTAAAACTAGTTGTTTTTGAATGAGCCATTGTTGGATGTCAAACATACTAGTAGACAATACAGCTGCAGCCTGCTCAGGTGACTTGGCGGATGCATAAATAACTGCATCATCCGCATAAAGCTGACATCTGGCATCAGAGCAGTGCAGGGGCAAGTCATTTATAAAAAGACTTAACAGCATGGGGCCAAGTATAGAACCCTGCGGAATGCCAATTTTTATGTTTGAGAGTGTGGATATGTTTTGATCAACTTTAACACACTGTACTCTAGACTGGAGGTAAGATGTAAACCACAACACTGCCTCATTTGAAAAATTAAAATTTAACATTTTAGATAAAAGCAAACTATGATTGACCATATCAAATGCCTTTTTAAGGTCAATAAATACAGCCCCCACCACATTACCCTTGTCCAGGGACTTTTTTACTTTTTCAATTAAACAGCAATTTGCTATTTCTGTTAAATAACCTGGTCTAAAACCAAACTGGTGAGGATGGAGTAGCTGTCTGGCTTCTAAATGGTCACTCAGTTGCACTACTACAACTTTTTCAATAATTTTAGATAAGACTGGTAAAATCGATATAGGGCGATAGTTACTGAGTCTTGGCTACCACTTTTGAACACAGGAATAATTATACCTTGTTTCCATGCACTAGGAAATGTACTATTTCTTATAGAAAGATTAACAAGGTGGGTCAATGGTTTGACAAGGACATCCTTAAACTTTTTAAGAAAACAACTGTTCATCCTAAAAATGTCATCAGACTTAGAATTTGGAAGTTTATTAATTATTTCTGCAACTTTAATATCCGACACCTCTTTAATATAAAAGGAATCTGTTGAGGTTGCTCTCAATGGATAATTGAGAGGATTGACAAGCTGGAATTCTTTTGTTAGTTCTTCAACAGATTGTAAAAAAATATGAATTAAATTCATCAGCCATAATGGCACAATCGGTTATAGTATTTCCATTAATGTTAAGTTCTGTAATCTTTTTGTGTTTATTTGATTTATTAGTCAGATTATTTAAATGCCTCCAAAGTGACTTATTGTTGCCTTTAGCACTATCAATTAAATGAGTGTAATATGTCACTTTTGCTTTTCGCAGCTCAGATACAACCTTGTTCCTAAAACTTCTGTAAGTCAGGAGATCGGTATTAAGTTTAGATATTAAAGATGTTTTCAGAGCTAAATCTCGTTTTTTCATAAGGTTACGTATTTCATTATTTATCCAGGGCACCGTGAAATCTTTTTGTTTAGGTTTTATTTGCTTTGTAAATTTTTCCATTAGATTTGTAATAGATGTGGTCATAGAATTACAACACTCCTCTACGTCATCTAGTGTCATAATTAGTTCCCAGTTCCCATAAGTGCTTTGAGTTTATGTTTACAGTTTTTATCAGACCAGTTAATATTATAGTCACCATACCATACTGTCTCTCTATAAAAGTCCAGTTGTTTAACTATAACCTTTAATTCATCATAAAACTTAACATTATGAGAAGGTGGATTATAGAGGACAGAGATATTAAAATTCATAGTAGGCGAAAGGATTACATTTAGGGCTAAACATTCCAGGGGGGTATTCAGTTCAATTAAATGACATTTAAATTTGTCTTTGATGTATATTAATACACCCCCCCCCCCCCCTCGATTTGTACCAGCACACTCCTTCTCCATTCCTCAGGCATCCTCTTACCTTCCAAAATCTTCTACCGCTTCTACCGGTATGTCATCTGGTATGCCTACTGACTTTCCACTCTTCATCCTCTTAAGTGTTACTCTCACGTCCTCCTTACTAATCCTATTCACTTCCTGCTACACAATCTTTCTAGCTGTTTATCATCCAGCACCTCCTCACCACCACCTCCCTGAATCTCACACTACAGTCTTCCTCCTTTAGTTTCCAACATCTTATTCTTCTTTCAGTCCTCACTCTTCTCCTCTTCTTCTTTACCTCCAAATCCATCCTACAGACCACCATCCGATGCTGTCTAGCTACACTGTCCCCTGCCAACACCTTACAGTCTCCAATCTCCTTCAAGTTGCATCTCCTGCATAGAACATAGTCCACCTGTGTGCACCTTCCTCCACTCTTATACGTCACCCTATGATCTTCCTTCTTCTTAAAATATGTATTTACCACTGCCATTTCTATTCATTTAGTAAAAACTAAAATGACACCTGTTATAATAATAATAATCCAGAGTTGGGGTCATGTCTCACAATCTGAAGGCTTATTAGATTTGCCAGTAAATAAAATATTTTATTTATCAATGAGCAAAACATTACCGTATTTTCCGGACTATAAGCCGCTACTTTTTTCCCACGTTTTGAACCCCACGGCTTAAACAACGAAGCAGCTTATTTATGAATTTTTCCTGGGTTTTTCCTGGTTTCACAAACTTCAAGCCAAAAAACGGAACCCCATAACATTAGACCAATGAAATTTCCGAATGCCAAAAGATAAACTCCCGAGAGAAATAGTGAAAGGAAGGAGGAAGACAGTGAACAATGACTTTCTTGGTCGGCTACTGTTTAAAAACAAGCCGTTGTAATGCGTTGAGTCTGGGTGAAGGGAGAGCTCACTAACTCCAGTTGGAACAGAAATCATATTAGCACAGACAGGTTTCCAAAACTCGTGCTTTTTTATTTTTCTTGGCAACAGCGTTACGGGTTAGTCAAAGAAACTTAGAAATGAGCATCAGAAAATAATAAGGACATAATCTTCGTCTTGCACACATGCAGTAATACCGGAAAAAATGCAGTGCCGGTCTTTTCCCAAAATACCGCTATGCTCCTAAAAGAAGCGCAACATATTTCACCCGTTACACCGTGTGTAACGTGTCTTTCTTTAAAGCCTGTGTAAAGTTCATTAGTTTCAGTGTAGACAGGAGGGTGCGGCTTATTTATGTTCAAAATAAAAATATTTGTAAAATTCTGTGAATGCGGCTTATATATGGGTCCGGAAATTACGGTATATGTGATAAAAAATTTTATTTAAGGTTGTGTAACATTTATAAAATTGTCCTTTACAAACATCTCAATTTCTGGCTAAAAATGCAGCTTATTATTTTGCTAAGAAACTAGAAAGTGTAATCTCCTTTGTCCTAAAGACTTTCCCACACTAGGAAACTTTGCAAAGCATCATGTTGCAAGGCAGTGACACTTACCACCCCTCATATAAATGCTAAATAAATGTCTTAGTGATCTTGAACTTGGAATTTGAACTTCTTGCTCTACATGCTGTATTGAGAAGTTGTTTACCACTTGGGTAAGAAAGACTTTTACTGCAATGGACCTGAGCTAGGCATGGTTTCAGCTAAGGAAAGCTGCACTGTCATGCCGTGCTTTGACACTCTACTCTTACTGCATTGTTTTTGCAGCTTCATTACCAGAGAGCTTTCAGAGGCCACTTGAGTTTTAAATCGTCTCTAACAAAGCTGGTTGCAGACGGCTCAACTGCGGCCCAGGGGGCTGAAGACTTATTCATAGAAAGAGAGGAAAGAGAAAAAATTAAGTACAGTTAAATGGATAGAGTTACAAAGTAGACAGAAAACTGGAAGAAAAAAAGGGAAGAGAAAATATTTTTGACAGAGAAAGGAATGTAACTGTATGAAGAGATTGAGAGAGGGAGAGGGGAAGAAGGACTAGAAAGTAACAGCAAGTGAGAGTCTGGGAAGAACCAAGAGACTTAAGGGCTATAAGTGGTTGTGAATAGGCAGTGCAGCAGGGTGCTTGTTTGAGAAAATTCTGTCCCACATTAACCCAAATCCCTCTTTGTCCAAACTTACATAGCAACAAAACTGGGGTGAGCGGTTTAGGCAAGTGAGCATGAAAGGAGACTAAATAATAGGAAACTGTAAATACCATGGTACAATTGTGAATTGCAGTTCGACAGTAGGAAAGACAGAACGTTTAAATATGATGACATTGATGGATAGAGTGAAAGTCACATGCTAACTGCACATCGTATTTTCGCATCAAAAACTGAGCTGTCACAATTTGTTAAGATGAAAGGGTTAATGCATCAGTGATGGGAAGATCATATCATTTAGTGACTTGGTTCTTTGAATCTCGTTCATCAAATGAATTAATCGTTTTTTGGGGTTTTTTTTGAGTAATTTACTTCATTTCTCTCCTTTGAACAGAAATAATATTAAATATTTAATTTTCAATAAGCAGATCCCCAAAACATGCCAACAAAACAAACAACTCATTCAAGAGGACTCATGAGATGATCTACTCGAAACTGTTTCCTGTGTATTGCACTGCATAACATATATGAGAGTCACATGCTAAAAAATTTTGACATAACCTACAGGGATTTCTGGATGCTTCGATCATGCACGTTCAGTAGAAATTGAACTAATCACTCTGAGGCTACTTGCTCTTCTGAGACAAATTAAAGACTTGTTCAAAATGAAAGAATCGTTCATGAATGACTCATCACAATAATGCATGACCGCTGTTTTTTTCATTGCCTAATTTACTGACTGGAAAACTGCAATACACTGGTTCTTTAAGATACGTTACCATAAAGTCTCCAAAGCATAATATTTAAAACACAGCGGGTCTTTGAATCCCGTTTGAATCTTGCTGAGCATTACAGTTTCTTTTCATTGGAACAGGCAGATCTAACGTCTCTAGGTTACGTATGTAACCGTAGTTCCTTATTGGAACGAGACATGAGCTGTTTCAGGGTAAACATCTTGAACTTGAGTCTCATTAGAGAGCAGTTTAGCTGACGCAGATCTAAAATGAGCCGCAGCCCCCCCATCCTTCTTGGGAACTATGTAGAACCCGGACTCTCTGGTGAATGTAGGGACCACTTCAATGGCCTGCTTCCTCAAGAGAGTTTCTACTTCTTGTTCCATAACCAGAGCCTGCTCGGGTCTCACCAGAGCAGGACACACCCCATTGAACCAGGGTAGACAAGACCCGAACTAAATCTTATAGCCTCTGCTGTGTGCAGGACCCACTGAGAAATGTCCAGCAGGCGTTTCCAGGCTGCCAGACAGTCTCTTAAGAGAATCAGGAGGAAGGAGAAAGGAACAGGCCCATCTCGAATCCTTCTGCCAGGTCGATTTGCGACTCCCACGACCTCAGTCGCCACTTCGCCTCGGCGGAAGCGGGCGAGAACCACAAGGGGCGGGAGCGCCCTCCTCAAAAAACGCTCTCAATGAACATGCGTCCGCAATTCGGGTAGCCGGCTTAATCAAGAGCCGACTGAGCATGATCCCCCTAAGCAAGCCACACACAAGCTGTTTTTTTTTTTCTTTTTTTACCAATAATTTACCTTGGTAAACACAGACACACACAGAGTGCTTCCTGAACAAAAAGAATCTAGCGCCGTTTCCACGGCATGTGCTTTTATAGCTTCCTGTGTGGTCACGCCGAAGCGTTCCCAAAGTGTTGTTGACGTAGCTCGAGTTCCTGAAAGGGAAACATATTCCAGCACGACCTGTGCACAAAGTGATTCATGAACACTTGATTTGTTAAAGATAGTGTGGAAGAATTTAAGTACTGCACAGGGCCTAAAAAGCTGCTCTAATTTATTTTTTTTTATATAAAAAATTGATATGTAATTTTTGCTATGTTTTGTGATTTAAATACTAAAATAACAGGAGTTATTATGGCCTAGTTAACACCTGGCCTGATTCATTAAAAACGTTGAATAATAAAGGCTTTCTGTATTGAGTAACACATGGTACACATTGTTGTGAGTTATGCTCAAGTGGGATTGATTAAACTGTGCTATTCACACATAATACCACTAATAGGAACTAAATAGTGCCAAGCCAGATGCTGATTACGATTTCTTCTTGTAACAAAGAGACAGGTGACAGAACTCAGATATCTGAAACATATTTACAAAATCACATAAATTCACAAATAGCCCAGACAATACACAAATGCAAAGAAGTTTTCTGTATGTCTATTTTATCTTAGCAAGTTAGCCATCTAACTGTGAATGAGGAATATGTTCCTTCTTTAAACAGCCAACTGTATAGTCCGTGTTATAGATTGAACAAGCTCACATGTCTGTATATTTTATTTAAAGCAAATATTTTTATATACAGTGAACTCTAAGGTATAAAGTGAAGTTTTGTTTGTTGCTGATGAATATAGTTTAGGTTAAGAAGACCATCCAGAGTTAAGGGTGTTCAGTTTTTGTATAACCAGTTCAGAAATTACATCTTACAGCCATTAGTCCAATGCATCTTTATATTCTATGTAATCAGGAAGTGTTTGATGGTGTGGTCGAGTATTGGCCTGGGTGACATTTATTTGCTTGAACAATTTAAAAACACCTTCTTATAATCTGGCCATAGCCATATATTAGATTTTGGTTGGAAAGTTGCAGTTGTAGAAAATGCAGTTAGTATGACTACTGTAGGTTATATTATCTCTTATCTGAACTAAATTAGTGGTCTAAATTTCTCTCTCTCTCTCTCTCTCTCTCTCTCTCTCTCTCTCTCTCTCTCTCTCTCGCTCTCTCAATCTTTTTCTTTCTCTCTGTAAGCGGATGAAGTTTTCTGCGACATGGTGAAGTCCAACCGACTGTGTGAGAAGAAACTCTTTCGCCAGTTCTGTTGCAGAACCTGTTTGATGACCTGATGAATAAATAAAGAGAGAATGAAAACGATAAGGACAGGTCACATTCTTTAATACGACTGCATTATCTGATGTACATTTATAATCCAATTATACCTGTGGATCCCACCCAACAAACTCCTCATTTCAGTAACACCCTAAAAGGGTGCTATTTTATTGCCATTTGATTATTTTTTTTTTTATTAAAGCTGTCTGTTTTATAAGCTGCATTTAGTACATGTACAAATTAATTCTTTTTTTATTCTATTATGATATAATGTAATGTAGTGCAATGGGGATCTGTGTGCGATTCTAAAGAATAAGCTGAAAGGGCAACAACGAGAGTAAATCGAATTTCCAGCACTCGGCTGAATCGATAAATGTGATGCCAGATTAATTATTTTAAAAGTCAGTAAGCAAAGAAGCTTTTAAACACATACAATCGCAGCACCATTTATCAAGAAAGATTAATTAAAATCCCAGTGCAGGTATTGTACATACTGGAGTGTGAATATAATGGTTAAAATATTTGCTTCTTAAAAAGGGGCATAATAAACTAAATGATATGTTGCCACCAGCAAGAGATTCTGTCTAATGCATCTTTTCTTCTCATAAACACTGTACCCCATCTTGGGAAAGGCATCACTCTCTTATTGACCTTTTGGAGCAGGAATTTGGATCTGGATGTTCGCTGGTAAACTTCTGGCTCTCGGAGTTTTGTTGTTGCCAAAAATTGAGATCATGAACTTTTTATACACGCTGTTTGAGCCCTGTGCTATGAATGAAAAACTATTTTTCTTTTACAGTTGCATTCATGACTTGACTGAATGGATGTTGAACTCTAAGGAAGACTTTGTTTTATATTTATCTTGTCGCTTCTTTACTTAGACTTGGATTCCCTAAGTGGTAAATGTTTTGGAGCTAATGTGGCTTTTTAAGGAAGGGATACTCAACCATCTATTTCTAGATGCACCCAGAATAACAGCAGGACACAGAAGATGCTTTGATGCAAAGCATCATAAGTTTGATGAGCGTGGAAGAAACACACACAGAAGAGGTTTGCCAGCTGTTCTTGTCGTAATCACCGTTTACTCTAAAGTTCTATCATGTGGCACCGTGTCCGTCTTATTCTACAGTCAGACCAATGGTGCACTGCATAAAAAAAGCTTATTTGGACGTTATCACACATTTTCTTGTAAAGCCAAAAATAACAGTTTAGTTCCAAACTGACTTTAAATGGATAATATTATAATTGGCACAAAGTCTGTTCTTAAACTGACCTATGAAAGACTGATACATTGGTAAATGGTAGATTTTTTTTAACAGAAGCATTCTTGCCATGCAACTTATCAAGGACAGCTGTACACCTCATTCATGCAGTTATCCAATTATCAAATTATGTGCCAGTAGCACAATGTAGTGTCCACAAGGCAAGAGTTTCAGGTAATGTTTACCTCAAACATCAGAATGGGGACACGCTGTGATCTTTGTGACTTTAACCGTGGCATGTTTGTTTGTGCCGGACAGGCTGGTTTGAGCATTTTAGAAACTGCTGATGTACCGGAATTTTGACACAAAACAGTCTTTATAGTTTACAGACAAAAAAAAGCATTCAGTGAGCGACAGTTTTGTGGGCACAAATGGCTTTTTGATGAGAGAGGCCAGAGGAAAATGGCAGGACTGCTTTGAGCTGACAGGAAAGACAAAAATGAGCACTTTACTACTGCAGAGTACAGAACAGCATCTCAGAATGCACCGCATTGTGGTGGATGGGACACAAAAAAAACCGGAAGAGCACGCACATCACGTTCCAATTCTGTCAACCATGATCTGAAATGTGTGGCTTCACAAGTTCATCAAAACTAAACAGCTGATGAGCAGAGAACGATGCCTGGAAGTTTTTCGGGTCAAAATTTGGCATCAAAAGTGTGAATCCTTGGAAACAACCTACTGTGGGGGTGTTGTAATGGTGTGGGGAATGTTTGAGCCCCTTCGAGCATAATTTGAAAGCTACAGCCTTTCCCATTATTAGTATGTTCCTTAAATGTAGCCAAAGAGTATGTTCATTTACCCTATTGTACATCTCATCTTATGTATAGAACTTTAATGAATCTATTCCAGGGGTGGAACCTGCATTGTGTCAGAGGGCCACAAAAGACGATAATATTTTAGGGATGCACCGAAATAAAAATTCATTTTAAAAGGCAATGAAATCCATAATTTTTTGTGTTATGCCTTTTGCCTTGGCACCATCACTGGAAAACTTTCCTGCCTTTTCAAAAACGTCCTCTACAGACGGAGTGCGCATGCTCAGATTGACTTTACGTTCTTCTCATATTTAGAATGGCAATCGGGATGTTTGGATTTTAGGTGATAAATTAAACCCAACTTGGAGAAACTCTTTGCAGATACACCCCCTCTTGAAATTTCAGCATTGCATGTTTTGCACATCGCTATCTGCACACCGCAGACATGTTGCTCTTATCCAGATAACCGTGTGCTGCTGTGCTTTTTTATTGCGTCATTACAATTGTGTTTCTGCCGTGTTGTTTCGGTGATTTAGGTATTTCGGCCGAAGATTTTCGGTGCATTCCCGTAATTTATGATTGGCCGCGGGCCGGACAGGGACGTACAAAGAGCCGGATAGTTTGCCCAGGTCTGATATACCGCAAAGTTTCTCAGTAGGGGCAAGCTCATTTAAGTTTTAAAAATACCGTATTGAACTCAAGCAAAGCTGAACACGCACATTAAAAATCAAACACACACAAACTTCGATATGAACGTAAGAGCCGCATGAAACTTACGTTCATATCGAAGTTTGTATGTGTTTGATTTTTAATGGTTGGCCACCCCTGATCTATTTAGTCACACACAATTGATTCATCCTGATTATCATGATTGGGATGAATCTGAGATGGAGCAATGCATGCTGTCAGGGTCTTGGAAACTGATGCATGTGAATAAGTACATTAGCAAATGGGTATTCTGGTATTGCACATGTGCTCCTCCACTTGGTCAGATTTATAACTACAGGGCATTTTTGCAAACTGTGATCATTCTTTTATTTACAACTGTCTTTTGATACAAAATCTGGTCCGCTTTAGATGTGCATGCCCAAAATTTGGTTATCTGTTATTAATTTCTCTTGGATTTTATTTAAGATACAATGAAATGTAGGTCTAGTTTAACCTGGAAAATCATTAGATGGTAAGTTAATAAGAACAAGAGGTCATTTTTATGTAATGTTGGTAAAACGAGCTAAACAGGTCACCTTAGATAAGGAGAACATTAAAAATAACCCTAGATAAAAAGCCGCCAGTGTTAAAGGCGACATACAAACAGCTGGCTTATATTACTGTCAAAGTTTTCCATCTGTCCTCAGAATTTACTTCACCAGACAAGAACAGAATTGTTGCTCAGTTAAAAAAGATCAAATGATTTGTGGATTATATAAAATGGTGAGATGTTAAACTGTGATAAAAGTTCAGACACTTAAATTAAGCAATTTTAAAGATTCATTTGTCCTTGTTCCGTATGTCAGCTGTGGATTACAAGCGTAGTAAAGACTTGCAGTGATGGATCTATTCAAGTAGGAGTATTCCGAAGAAACGCTGTCTGATTGGCAAAGAAAAGGTAATTAGTTAATGACTGCAATCAAGACTAAATTATGCTAAACGGTGCATATGCGGTCTGTCACAATCCTTTAAGTGATACTATGTTTAGCTGTACAGCTGAACAAAACATCATGGGTTTAGTTAGAATCTAAATCAGAAAAAGAACCAGATGGCACTGCAAAAAAAAAAAAAAAAAAGAACATACCATCGAATTTTAAGCAGTTTATCAATCTAAGCAAAATGTAAAGTGTGTGTAACCTAAACCAGACAAAAAGATTCAGCAGATTTCCAAAAGTTTTACAAACAGATTTTCTTTGTATTCATAAAGCAAATCACCACAGATATAACTTGGACAACACAAATGGCACAGGGTCATTTTGAGGACCTGAATAAGCGCAGCATCACACTACTTTTTGCAGTTGAATATCAGCACTTATTGTCATGCTTTATTCCTTAATTATTCAAACCACAAACGATTTGAAGATATTTAGCTTTCTAGCAAAGTTGTCTTTATTTCTAATTACAAAATTGTACAGGCTTATTTTAGATCATTGACACCAGTGTTAGCTAATGTTCTAGTTCACAGTTTTTCTCAGCTGTTTTGGAGCATTTCTCGACTCGAATATTTGCAAAACCGGTAAGTGCATTCTCAAAACAATGTGTACAAACAGCACAATACATTGGATTTCCTGCAAAAGCCTGTACTTTAAAAAAAAAAAAACTTAGTTCATCTCTCAAACGTAAGTTTGTGTCAATGAACATGTCATTCCTATCAGAATAAAAAGTCCCTTTGTCATGGTTTACAAACAAAATCATCAAAATGCTTAGTCATGGTATCAGTATGATGCACAATTTCAGGATTTCTTGATATAAACTACGGATTGGATCACAGTGACTAAAAAGAATGCACAAAATTTGACTTCCTTCCGTGGTAAATATGAATTTCGGCAGTACAAGTTTTATTTATTTAATTGCATATTTGATTTATATTGATTGCAAGAGACCAGACAGGATTCACACTTTTACTGTGCTATACAAGTGTTTGTTTGTTTCTTAGTTGTTCATGCATTTTCAGAAATTGTTGTTCTGTGTTTTGTGTCTGTATACACTCTCCAGTTGACAGTTCACAAGATTCACATTTGACCTGTTTTAGAGAACTCGTTGATTATTGGTTGATCTGATGCCATACACACACCTTTATTAGTGACATTCAAGATTCATCTGCACAATTCATCAATTCAAGTCACATTTACAAATAAATGTTTGATAGAAATTTCAGAAGACAGATGATGACAACTGGTTTAACCTTTTTGCAGTCTATGACGTATGCAATGAATTGATGTTGAGATGTTTTGGGGGGTTAAGACTATTTAGGTGAACATGAACACAAACAACTGATAATGTAGTAAACAGCAGACAATTGTACACAATCGATTAAATGATTGTACAAAAGCATTCGCAATTTAAACAAAGCAGCAAGAAATGTTCTTATTATGAGCACAAATTACTAAATGATGTGGAGGTTGAACAAGTAATTTTGAGAATTTCATTTCTGATCTGAAAAACGCTGTAAAGCAATTAATCAACATTATATACCTACTGATTTCAGGTGCAGAATTTAACACAAAAAAACAACAACAGCGGTTTCTGAATGTAAATAGGAGAAGTAACACACTGGGAGAACTTGTGGAGCTCCATGCAGACAGTAACCCGAGCTGAGAATCAAACCAGGGACTAAAATCAAATCTATTTCTCCAACAGCCTCTATCCAGATTCTGATGTGCAAAAATAAGTTATTAAAACATCTTGAAGGCGATACTGAACTGTGTCCGCTTCAAATTTCACATCTTTTTTGTAAATGTGGAGATAAAGAGGGGGACTGAGAGCTCTGCTATATGCTAAAAGACTCACCAGAGGACACTTATACTGCAGACACTTCACTATTATTGGGGTGCTCTAATCACATTCTTTAAGCCTGGAGGTTTACAAGATGGCTGCAATTATTACAAAGTACTAGATCACTCAGAGAAATGAGCAAAGGAAGAGAGGAGTGTGTTATTAAAAAGACAAAAATCATTAAAAGAGGAACTTTTGGGCCTAAATGGGAAAAGTTTCAGAGACGTATTTCTCTCATTGTTCAATAGCTATGTCATGCTGAAGGGGTATTTTACTGGAATGAGGCAGTTCCACTTGTATGAAGACTGGGATTCCAAACTTCACTTGGCCGCATGTGATTCAGACACCTGACTTCCTCTGTGAACCATTTAGTGTTTACTCTGATTGCAAAAGCAAAATCAAACATGAAATATTAAAATGTTCATAAAAAGAATTCAATAAAGATAAAAAAAAATAAAAATGCTTAATAGAACAAAGGCAACACAAAAAAAATGTAAAAATTCCTCTTTAATTAAAAAAATTTATAGAAATAGATCCCCATTTCTAAAAAAAAATACAAATAAATACCAGCCAAGAAAGCCAGCATTACTTACAAAAGACAAATGGATGGCTGCCCTTATCACAGCTAATGTCCTGTAAACATTGTATGCTTTGGGGCTTTCCCAGATGAAAAATGACCAATGTGAAATACATATCTTTGGTCATGGTTCAACAGTGATAGAAACTTAAGGTTACCTTCGTAACCCCGGTTCTTTGATAACAGGAGTGAGAATTCTATGGTATGTTATTCTACTAAGGTCTACTGACTAGCTAATAAAAATGCCACATAACTTGCACTGTTGCCTGTGTTCCAATAGGTGTCAGCATTGTACAGTCTACACACATGTCGTAACCACGTACATTAGCTCCATGCCACATAACATGATTTATACTCATCAACAATTTCTGAACTCTTTTAAGGCATAAAACACCAAGCAGAAGAAGAAGAAAAACACAATCAAATGAGCCATAGCAATAACACTGATGACACTTTTTTTTATTATAAAGAAACATTCCTATTCTGAATAAAGTGGCGTCCTCCAGGATCACAACACCCCCAACCATAAGACTGCACCGAATGGTTTAATAAAGATAAAAGTAATGCATGGTCAATCATATACAGTGGCCTTTTATTTTCACTGGATCACCATGAAAGAAAGAAAGAAAGAAAGAAAGAAAGAAAGAAAGAAAGAAAGAAAGAAAGAAAGAAAGAAAGAAAGAAAGAAAGAAAGAAAGAAAGAAAGAAAAAGAGAGAGAGAGAGAGAGAGAGAGAGAGAGAGAGAGAGAGAGAGAGAGAGAGAGAGAGAGAGAGAGATGGATGGATGGATGGATGGATGGATGGATGGATGGATGGAGTGGCCAAACATCTACATTACATCTTAGTAATGATTTATATATGACGTATATATTACATTTTACATATACTGCAACATTAAGAGACAGATGTGTCAATTAAGTATTACTACCTGAGACATCCCTTTGATTTTCATGTATATAGCTCTTTTAAATACTAACAATGGACATTTTTTAAAAGCAGCTTTACAGAAATAACGAGGTTATGAAGTTGGAATGTATAATGCCTTAGTGCCTATAAGTTTGTTCCTTAGAATTTCATCCCTAATGAATAAACCAGTAGTGACTGCAGCAAGGGAAAAAACTCCCTGAGATGATACGAGGAAGAAACCTTGAAAGGAACCAGACTCAAAAGGAAACCCATTCTCATCTGGGTGGCACCAAATGTCCATTCATTATAGTTCCATCATTGTTAATGTTTTCTGTTCACCAATGGGGGCTTCATCTTCAAGGACCGTTTTATCCTGCTTGGGGTTACAGTGGATTCAGGAAAAATGGAGAAGAAAAAACACCCTGAACCATCATTATCATCATCAGTCTATCAGAGCTGTTAGCTGAACTACTGGCATAGATAGATAGATAGATAGATAGATAGATAGATAGATAGATAGATAGATAGATAGATAGATAGATAGATAGATAGATAGATAGATAGATAGATAGATGGATGGATGGATGGATGGATGGATGGATGGATGGATGGATGGATGGATGGATGGAGGGAGGGAGGGAGGGAGGGAGGAACGGACGGACAGACGGACAGACGGATAGATAGATATGTAAAACAAAAGCGGATAAATGTATAGCAAATAAATATAAAGGCTACGGCAGTGAAAAAATGTGCATGAGCTGTTGAGTAACTACAATAAATAAATATGAAGTATATGGGTTAAGTAAAAATGTGGGGAAGCTGGTGAGCAAATACTCTAAAAATATTTGAACATACAGTATGTATGAACATATATGAGAAGTTACCGTAATTTCCGGACTATGAAGCGCATATATAAGCTGCACCCACTGAATTTGACAAAGATTTTTATTTTAAACATAAATAAGCTGCACCTGTGTCTACATTGAAACTAATGAACTTTACACAGGCTTTAACGAAAGACAGTGTCTGTTACATGGTGTAATGGGTGAAATATGTTGTGCTTCCTTTAGGAGCATAGCGGTATTTTGGGAATAGCCTGCTGCCGTATTTTTCCGCTATTACTGCATGTGTGCAAGACCGAGGGAAAAAAAAACTAACCGAGGATTATGTCCTTATTATTTTATGATGCTCAGTTCTAAGTTTCTTTGACTAACCCGTAACGCTGTTGTCAAGAAAAATAAAAAAGCACGAGTTTTGGAAACCTGTCTGTGCTTATATGATTTGTGTTGCACCTGGAGTTAACGAGCTCTCCCTTCACCCAGACTCAACGCGCTACAACGGCTTGTATCTAAACAGTAACCGACCAAGAAAGTCATTGTTCACTGTCTTCCTCCTTCCTTTCACAACTATTTCTCTCGGGAGTTTATCTTTTGGCATCATCGTGCGTTTAAAAAAAAAATATATATATATTTTGGTGCGTTTTTTCGTTTCTTTTCGGAAATTTCATCGGTCTAATGTTATGGGGTTCAGTTTTTTGGCTTGAAGTTTGTGAAACCGGGAAAAACCCAGGAAAAATCCATAAATAAGCCGCTTTGTTGTTTAAGCCGCGGGGTTCAAAACGTGGGGGAAAAAGTAGCAGCTTATAGTCCGAAAAATACGGTATATTAGTGCAGGATGTATGTAAGCCACAATGTGTATAGAGAATATGGAATATAAAAATTTACAATATGGGATGTGTACAATGAATGTACAACTGTACAAAAAGTAATACACAGTATATATGCAGAGGATATATAGATGTGAGGAAAAACGCGAACATGGAGGCAGGAATACAACCTGGATAAGACATCAATCAGTGCAGAAAGAATAGAAACCTATTCTGTATAAGGGAATTGCTCAAACGCAACAATCAATAAAACAATAGAACCTGTTAATTAATTTGTATATCCAATATCTTGCGTTTGTTTTTATTCTTAATAGTATGTTTTGGTGATGTTCCTCTTAACTCGTTGATTGACTGAGCAGGACTGATTGCTATTCCTCAGGTATTTTCCTCAGGTATTTTTCATTGCGACAGAACACAAGGTATTTATGCTTCCAGCAGAGAGAGAGAGAGAGAGAGAGAGAGAGAGAGAGAGAGAGAAAATCCATTATTTCTGGACAAGAAGTTCAACAGAGCAGAACCAACTCGGTAAATCCCCGCTGACTTTAAAAGAAGGGCGACTGAAAGAGACTATGAGAGCCAAGTCGAGCACCACGGTGAGACAGAGAACAAGACAAAAGCTTTGTGAGATTTGAATTCCTTTCTTTTCATTCTTCCTTTCTGATTGTATGCTTATCATGCATAAGAGGTGAACGAGCCTGTATTCTTTTTTTCTTTTTTTTTTTAAACATGGTATGATGGAGAGCAAGTTGTCCCTCACTAAAAAGCAAGGATGTTCCTTCGAATTTGGTGATGTATGATCATAAAACATAAACTGATCAAAGTTCGGCAGGATGGAAGCAGCTGACATTGAGCTATCAGAAGAAATGCATGTGTCTTTTGAGTCTTGATGAAAGCAGGGTGAACAGGATGCCTCAGAAGCTCTACAAAGGCTTCTGTTTTTTGCAGACGGGACTGATTTATTTAGAATTACCCACAAAGCTTGTGCTGAAGTTTGAAAAGGGCAAAGAGAAATCTACAAAGATGGTGATACTCCGTTGTGGCAGAGATTGCTGATTGCACTCATGCAGGATCTAATTTCCTTTTTTTCCACCCAAACTTAATATGATTTTGTTCGCTTGTGAACTCCGGAGGTCTGCTTCAGTCTTTTGTTTATTGGAGAATAAATCTTAAAGGCTGCTGACTGTTTTCCTGGCTTTCATCCCATCGTCCCTTTCCCGAATAAATTTTCCTGCAGTAATATACAAACACCCGTTTCCACCTTCAGTACACCAAAGCAACATCTGCCAGCCTCTTTATGAACCTGTCACCGTGCAAAGCAATGGCTAGTCCTAAAAATGTCCAGGCTCTCGCCAGCACCAGGGGAAGGTTTATGGGCCAGCAAGCCTGCGAGATACCCTGCCATTTAACCCTGTTCTATAAAAATAAAATATACAAATAAATTGTATTGGATTCTTTTGACAATTAAGGGATGGCAGGTCATGTGTTTAACACCAAACTGTAAGAATGATTAATTTAAAGTGTGTGTTAATCAATGAAGGAATCATTAAATGGCAAATGGTATGCGTCTATTATTTGCTGAAAGAAACTAAATAAACTGTTAATCAGAGTTCAGATACAATCAGATACAACTACAGGATTCAATTCAGTTTTATTTGTACAGTGCTTTTAACAATGGACATTGTCCCTCATGCAGCTTCTCAGAAATATATAGATAATTCATAGATAATTAATAGACTAATTCATAAATTATTCTCTAAATTTATTCCAGTAATGACAGTGGCAAATAGATAGATAGATAGATAGATAGATAGATAGATAGATAGATAGATAGATAGATAGATAGATAGATAGATAGATAGCGACAGACAGATGTGGATGGATGATTAGCCTAAAAGACAGACAGACAGACAGACAGACAGACAGACAGACAGATAGAGATGGACGGACAGACAGACAGACAGACAGATAGATAGATGCAGGATGGATAGATGGATGCAGGATGGACAGATGAGTATTTTATTAATCCCAAAGGGAAATTTTAATGTTGCAGTAGCCAGTTCACAGACATACAACAATGTAAAAGCAACAAGATGTGGAAGTATATTATGAAACCATGTCAAATTGAAATATCACAACAAGAAGGAGAGTAAAATTGTTATACATAAATAAAACCTATGATACACTGTTTAAAAGAGTGGAGTCAGGTGGGAATCTGCGAACTGCATATTAAGGTGCATTCATGAGGTCAAACTTTGCAAAATAATATACAGTATAATATACCTAAGAATGTAATATTGCATGTTTTACTAATGTACTTATTTAAACATCCTTTTTTTTATCTGATTGAAATAAAAAAAACTTTTGACACAATGATTTGTGTTTAGTTTGAACTGTACAATGGAATTCCCTTCTCTCAGAGCAAAAAAGTGTCCAAGTGTACACTACCGCTCCGCTCCAGCAAGGGGCAGCATTGTAGCATCGCCCTTCCTAACACCGTTCATTCCGGAAGTTAAAAAAAGAGGGAGTTCCATTGCTTCCTGGCGGTAGCGTGTAGTGAACGCTAGTATTTGTTCTTCTGCGTAATAGGAACGTGCGATACTTGGACTGTATTTCTGGTTGTTAGTTTGGAATTTTGTCAGGGCGACATGGTGAAATTGTCGGCAGAGTTGATCGAGCAGGCGGCGCAGTACACTAACCCGGTCCGGGACCGAGAACTGGATCTCAGAGGTAATGGAGCTGGGGTTGAGTTAGCAACAGTGTTAGCATAACCGCGGCTGAATTTCAAACAGCGTAGGACTGATCGTGTAGTGCACTACATAGGGTGTACCAGCATGCGTTTTATAAGGTGCGTAGTGCGTTTGTGAAAGGGAGTAAGGGGGCATTTGGGAACCAGTGAATTATACTTAGATAAGTAGTGTTTGATTTTGAGAGAATCTGCTGTATGAGCTGCAAAACACACTGTACAAAGTGAATCTGATTTTAGATTCTCTATTGTTTCTTATTTTTGATTCGATATCATGTACATAGGAATAGTATATTATTGTTATCTAATGCATATCTGTCTGTTTGTGTTTTTGGTTCTACAGGTTATAAAATCCCAGTTTTGGAGAACCTTGGTGCCACTCTAGATCAGTTTGACACCATCGACTTTTCCGATAATGAGATCAGAAAGCTGGACGGATTTCCACTGCTCCGGAGACTCAAAACCGTGCTGATGAACAACAATCGCATCTGGTAAATGAATGGAGGAAAATGAGGGATAGATCTATACCAGACCATTAGTGCATAGCATGTCTACACTGTAACATGTGGGAGTTTTGGACAGCATGTGATACAGAAGGACAGCTCACGTGTCTGCGTTTACAGGCTTGGTTTTGTTTTAGCCTGATCTGTGCATCTTGGATTAAAAATTGGGTTTATGGTGATAGATTTTATTCCTAATATATACACCATATTAATATACAGTGAGATCTCTGTGATGGCATACTATGGTGTGGTCTGGTCCAAATTTCAAATATTGATAATCTGAAAGTTGTAACTATGGATAGGCTGTACTTTTGTTCATAATAATTATGGTTCATGTTTATATCTAATACATTTCCTGAGTTTGAAGATGCTTCATAGTAATACATGTCTAACAAACAGTCAATTGCATGGACATGTGCATTTACCCAGAGCAAGAGAAAATGCAGTTTCATGCAGTGTTTATTATTTTGCAAAAAGAAAAAAAAATCTAATTCATAACATTCAAGTTGTGCCACTGTATTGTATTTTGCATGCTCCTTCCCAGTCACTGGTGTTACAGAGCTCATGGAGAATAGAGAGAGAATCTTTGGTGATTCCTTGTCTCTGGTAGCGCCTGAGTTAGGGAGAAATCGGCTCCAGCATCCCATGAAGAATCATCAGTGGTGCTGTTGTGCTTTGTTAGTACATTTAAATACTCCACCTTAAGACATTAACAGAAATGTAACTAATGACGAGGCGAAAAAACGCAATCGATGATAATCTTGGAATTCAGACTTCTGCCAGTACATTTCTCAAATGTCTTTGTGGACAGCTATTATTAATGTAAGTGTCACGCTGAAAAACTCAATACTACTGATCCGAAATTGTGCATTTTTATTTTTTTGTCCCGAGCAAAGATCAGGCAGGTGCTATCAAATAAATCTCGCATTAAGAAAGGGAAACTATTTGAACACGTCTCATGAGGACGATTAAAATGGTCATCATGATTTGGTATATTACAACAGTAGTCGTATTTGACACTTTAGTGAATGTACATGTCTTAAAGCTGATGTTCTGTTGCAGCCGGATCGGTGAAAACCTCGAGCATTCGCTGCCTAATCTAAAGGAGCTGATCCTCACAAGTAACAGCATCCAAGAGCTGGTGAGTATGCTCCACTCCACCCCACTCCACTGAGACCTGTGCTGATCAGGAATTCTGCTCATACACTCACACAGGGTGCAGAATCTGAAAACCTGGCTGTCCTACACCGATGTCAAATAAAATGTCCTACTGGTTTATTATGCTTTTTCTGTGTCCCGAGGGGCTCCGCTAAATGAATTTGTTTCCACTTAATGAGGTTCCTGCATGCACAGAAAAGTTTAGACACCTCTTTTTCAGTGCACCAACAGACGCTGAACTTGTTCTTCAATTTTTCCTAATTTAAACGCTGTTTTTTCTGATTAACAGGGAGATCTGGATCCACTTGCTACAGCAAAGAGCTTGACTCTCCTCAGGTATTATATCACCATCACCCACTCAACTGTGCTCAGAGCATTTTGTTTTGTGGTGGTCCGAAAAAACCCCCGCATTGCTCATTCTTCTGATTATCCAGTTAATATTTTATTCCGGTTACTCTGTTCTCAAGTCGTTTTCTTGTATATTATTGCTTAAACTGTAAACGAAATTAGGAATAACACATCCATGACTGATCTCTATCTAGTCTATGGTGTCTATACTGTTATTCTCCTGATTCCTCATAAATAAAGGTCAAGCCAGGTGTATCCTAAGTTCCTACAACCAAGAATTCCTTCCATTAAATGTTAAATGAACATTTTCTATAAAAATGCCAACGAATGACTTTTCAAAATAACACAAGTGTTCGATTATAAGGAGCAGCTGCTGTACACGGCTCTGTGTATGAGCCGAAACGTTTAATAACGAGTGCATTATTACAAAGTTTCCAAGTCACAGTGTTCTTTGTAAATAATGCCGACCAATTAGATTTGAGTGTTTATCTGCGCTGTGGTATAATGTACATTATTCGAATGAATGCAATTGTAGCACCAGATCATTTTGGCTATTGAGAGTTGGAAATTCAATTTAAAACACCATAAGCACTCAGAAATCCACACCACCTCATGCTCTTTATTTTTTTTTTTCTTTCTTACCTTCCAGTCTTTTAAGAAACCCAGTAACCAACAAGAAGCATTACAGGCTGTATGTCATCAACAAACTTCCACAGATACGCGTTCTGGATTTCCAGAAGGTGAAATTAAAGGTATGGTACAGTGCTGAAGCCTTGATTTTTAGACCCTCACTGCAAAAGCATCAGGCTCGACATGGAGTAAATACCAAGAAATCTTTATTGGAAATTGTCTGCGGCACAAGGCTGGGTGTATCATAAGCACTGGTGGGTGTTCGAGAGATCTTGGATGTATAGTCATAGATGTAGAGTTTTTTGTTTTGTTTATCATTCATAAAGTTGCAAGACCATAAATTAAACAGTTGATTTTTAACGTTTTAGAGTGAGTCCGTCATAACTGTGAGGAAATGTTACACTCCACAGAATAATCTCAATTTGTTTTTCCCATAATTTACATATTTTGCTGTTCTTTCCTACTTGTCGAAAAATTGAACTCTGGTTTAAGTAGACTTAACTTGTATCCTATTTTTATGTCACGGTCAATCAGCAAAATCACTACACTGCATGATTTATCGGATTTGGAAAAAATATAAGCAATAATTATCCTTTGATGTGGCGCCGGTATTATGAATCAAATTATTTGCGTTTACATTTATGGCATTAGGCAGACCTTTTAATATACATTTTAAGATGTTAGATTATTGTCTAATCATTGAGATGCGGTTTAACGGCTTGCGTTCTCGGGTTTCATCTTTATTGAATAATCTATAATTGTTATTCTGCTGCTGCTAACTAAAATGTATTCCACAAAAAAACCCTCCCTCAATACAGTGCATCCGAAAAGTATTGTTTCACTTTTTTTCACATTTTTTATGTTATAGCCTATTCCAAAATGGATTGCATTCATTATTTTACAAAAAATTATGCAAACAATACCCCCTAATGACAACATAAAAGATGTTTGTTTGAAATCTTTGAGAATGTATAAAAAAAAAAAAAGTCAGTATTCACAGCCGTTGCCAGCCTTGCTCAGGTGCCCCCTGTTTCCACTGATCATCCTTGAAATGATTCTACAACTTGACTGAAGTCCATTTGTGGTAAATTCAGTTGACTGGACATGATTCCAAAACACACCTGTGTATATACCAAGCCATGAAGTCCAAAGAATTGTCTGTAGACCTACAAGATGGGATTGTATCCAGGCACAGATCTGGGGAAGGGCACAGAAAAATTCCCAAAAGGTCCCAATAAACACAGTGGTCTACATCACCTGCGAATGGACGAACTGGGCGATCGGGGGAGAGGGTCTTAGTCAGGGAGGTGACCGAAAACCAGATGGTCACTCTGGAAGAGCTGAGAATGTAATCCATTTTGGAATAAGGCTGTGAAAGGGAAAGAAAAGTGAAGCACCTTGAATACTTTCCACATGCACTGTACATTCTTTTTTCTCTTTGCTTCTTCTCAATTTCTGAAACAAGTGAAATCCTGTTCGATGTGTCTGTGCATTTTCACTTTAACTCTAATGTATCGCCGTAGGAACGTCAAGAGGCTGAGAAAATGTTCAAAGGCAAACGGGGCGCTCAGCTCGCAAAGGATATTGCCAAGCGCTCAAAAACGTAAGACGAAAGCCCTTGATCATGCACAGCTCTTCTGAATCACTGGACTTAAAGAAGTGTGATTATTAGGCCTCCAGTCCCCAGTGACATGATCTGGATTTTACCTGGAACTTGTTCAATTGGTTCTTATTAGAAAGAGAAAAAAAACAACTTAAAGCTACACAAAAAACCACCCACACACCCTTAACCCATTTACAGTGTATTCCAGGAGAGCTGGCTCAAGGCATTTCTCTCTTTGTATCAGCTTATTAAAAAAACAAATGATAAGAAACACAAGATACTACACTCTGATTTGGAAGAACAGTGGTTAAAAGGCTGAAGGAGAACATCTGCACGAACAAGCTAGTGAAAGCTGCCTTGCTTCAATATGTTTCAGGTTCACGCCAGGGGCCGGCCTGCAGGTTGAGAAGGTGAAAACGGGACCGTCTGCGGCAGACGTTGAAGCCATTAAGGTAACCAATTTGTTTATATTTAGTTAATAAAATGTGGCTGGATGGGATTTATTGTGATTGATGAAATTGGTTAAAATTGTGTCTGGTCTACAGGCTGCCATCGCTAATGCCACATCACTGGCTGAGGTCGAGAGGCTGAAGGGAATGTTGCAGTCCGGTCAGATCCCTGGGAGAGAATTTAGACAAGGTAACACAGGGATCAATGCTACAGATTTTTTTTATTTATTTTTTTTAATCAGCTGTTGCTTTGATTTGTGATTGGACGTGCTCATGTGGAAGTGATGCAAAAAACAAATAGTCGCTCAATAATACAGTGAGGAAGAAACAGGAATACATAAGGAAAGAACAGGGTATTTGCTGGATTCAATGATGTTATTTCGCTTTCTAGCAGATCAGTACAATGATGTGGGTAAAATCTAGACATCTGGGCAAAAAAATGGTCCAAGCCTTTTAATGGTCTTAAGAAATAATTAGTCACTAACTGGTCAAGTATGAAACCATTTGGACATTTTATATTGCGGCCATAAAATTATGAAATTAGGTAAAATCATGATGAATAAAATAGAAAATTCATGTCAAATTTAATTTGCAGGTGTTTACAACATTGATTGTAAATATTGTAAACAGGTGTCTAAAGGTTTGTTCTCAAGGCATGGGCATTTAAACAATTCAATAATTTATTATTGAAATTGTTTAAAAAAAAATCTACCCAAGAAGTTGTGGTGTTTAAAGGTTTTATATTAATAACTAAAATATGCTGTTTGAACAAAAGAAGTTGGCTCAGGGGTGTACTAGACTTAAATGCTAAAAATGCACTTTTGTTAATGGTCACTCAGACAGAAAAGCAGGAAAATGGTTAGATTGGCTGGAGTTGATGTCGCGCTCATCACATATCCAATCTAAATAAGTGTCTAAATATGATATGCTATAAATATATTCTTCTAAAAACTATGCTGCATCAGTTTTTTTGTTGTTTGTTTAAATCCATTGATACCATCTTGTTTTTTTAAGCTATTTATAAATGTGGATATGTGGAGCATCAATCATACTGATCTCTCTGCACACACAGTTACAACAGAAATGATATTACATTTAAACACCTGCAATAATATCAATCCGTTTACCATGTCGTCTGTTTTACCGTACGACCCTGTGCCATTCTTGAAAATGCAACACATTTTGAATAATCTGATTACAGGATGGATCAGCACCTTGGGTCAAATTGATGTCCCTGATGTGCAACAAAAACTATTTTCCATGTAAATGTGAAGATTTGTTTTCATCCATTCTCGTTATTTTGCTGAATATTTCAGGTGCGCAGAGCATGGTTGAGGAAGAAGAGGATGATGAGCCTGAAATAGGGGTGCAGGAGACTGTGTCGATGTACAGCGCTGTCGGCGGGGAAGACATGGAAGATGATGGAGTGGAAAACGGAGAGGAAGACATGCATGTTAATGGATCGTAGTTTGATGAATGGTGGTTCTTTTAAGTTTGTGTATAAATTTCGGTCAGAGTACTTTGTATGCTTTCTTTTCTTTTTTAAAAAAAAAACGTGTTCAATCTTTTTTTTTTTTTTTTTTTTTTTTTTTTGTGATTTCAAATAAAATTCTGATTGCTTCTTGTTTTGTACCATCATGAATCCTTGTGTATATATTCAGTTATATTTCATTTAAAACATCAGCTAAGGTCTGTACATTTATACTTAATGATGTGTGAGGTTTCTGATATCATGGCCAGTATATTATTAGTCTATTAGGGCTGTCAGAATTAACATGTTAATGAGTAAATTTTACAGCACAAATTTTACTAATGCATTTCTTTTTGACCATTTTTATAAAAAAAAAAAAAAAAAAGATTGAAATATGAGGCAAAATTAAAACCTTCAATGCAACACATTTATTCACAAAGTCGTTTCTTTACTCGGGCATTAAATAAATAAGTAAATTCTACCGAAAAATTATTGTAATCACTAAACATTTGTTTTCCTGTTGCGCCAAGTCTCAGAACCAGCATCAAAATCCACCATGGTGCACACATTCGTCAATTAAATCCGTCCGTGTAGAGAAACGGTAAAAGTTCTTTTTGGTGTCCTGATGAGTTTTATAATTTAAAACATTTCATATTTTGTTCTTTATTCTCTATGTAGAGGATGGTTTTACTAATAATAAACATTTGCAGAAAGCATCCATATTTGTCCATAGCAATGTTGATTAGAGTATTAAAAACTTGAAAAGTATTAAATTTAACGTTTAGGGTTGCGGTATCTAGAAGAGATAAAAAAACAACGCGACTGTCAACTCATGACAGTTATGTAATTAATCACGATTTAATATTTTACATTGATTGACCGACCTACTATCTATACATCCGTAACATTGTAACATACCGGTGAGTGAATAACCGTGATCATCACTTCATCGTGGCACCAGTTAGTGGGTGGGAGATACAGTATTAGGCAGCAAGTGAACATTGATTTTGATGTCAGAAGCAGGAAAATTGGGCCAGATTGTGACGGCTAGACGTCTGCAGTGGTCAGTATCTATCAAAAGTGGTTCAAGGAAGGGACAGTGGTGAACCGGGCGACAGGGTCATGGTGGCCGAGGATCATTGATGCACTTGGGGGAGCGAAGTCTGTCATGTGTGGTCCGATCCAACAGACGAGCTCCTGGAGCTCAAATTGCTGAAGAAGTAATGCTGTTAATGCTGGAAGGGTCAGGACTGTTTTGGCAGCAAAATTGGGACCAACACAATATTAGACAGGTGGTCGTAATGCTACGCCTAATTAGTGTATCTGTCAATAGGGAAGTGGTAGCTCAGTGGTTACTAATCGAAAGGGTGGGAGTTCAAGCTCCTGTATTGCCAGTCTGCCACTTTTAACCTTCTGTGCCCCAGGGGCTCTGTATCATGGCTGACCCTGTGCTCTGACCCCAGCTCTCTATCATCAATGGGATATGCAAAGTAAGAATTTCACTGTGCTGTAAAGTACATGAGAAAGTAAAGGCCCCTTTACAGGATCTACCTATAAAACTTACACGTGGTGCACTTTTAGTCAATAAAAAAAACATTTGCAAAACTTTGTGAGTAAATAGAACGTTTGCAGATGCAACAGTTAGCCTTTAAAAGTAATCAAAGTGCAATACTGAGTGGAAAATTAAAACAGAGTCTATAGACGCTGGTTTTAAGTGATTTCTTTATCCAGAGAGATTTCAGATGGAGCAGTTGAGGGTTAAGAGCCTGGTTAAAGGGCCCTGCAGGCATCTTGGTGGTGTTGGGATTTAAGGGATTATTGCTGAGATTATTTCTTACTTACTGCAGTAATAATATTTTAAATAATATCAGTAAACTCTAATAACATAATATAATAGTAAATACTACTTGTCTATAAAGCATGGCGCTGAAATAAAGAGGCTCTGGAAGCTCCGCCCCCTCTACTACGACACGTCACCCGGATATCCGGTTTGGATTGCGGCTATGGTAGCTAGAAATCCGGGTTCGGGCAACTTTTGCTTGTAGGTGCGTCGTAAAATTGACGTGTAATGGATTAATAATCCCGTTATATATTCGTTTACAGCAAACACAAGAAACTGTTTGTTTTTGTTTCTTGTGACACTCGTCACCATGGAGGCAAACAACGCTGGCGATGCTAACATAAGACCCGGAGCAGGAGAAGAGAATCTGGAAAACCAAGACTTAAGTTTTCTTCAAGCAATTGGTATACAAATACATATTTATCTATAATCTTTATCAAATAAATCGCTTTAAATATATTCGACCTGGGTTACTATTCTGAATGCTGATGCTTTCTAAAGTTATCGTAATATAATTACATCTGAACTACAGTTGAAATGGACATTATGAAATGATAAAACTTTGACAGAGGAGTTGTAAAAAGTATTGTCTTATACATATTGGCACAAATAATCGCCGAAAGCATAAAAAGCAGCGTCATCGGTATCTATTCTCGATAGTTCCCCGACCAAGCTTTTGTTGCGTTTGTTTTCTGCACTGTGATTGGTTGTTAGATATGTACTAACACGTGTTTAGCCAATCACAGCAACGGAAATGGGACCAGACCTGAAAGGGGGCGGGACTTGTTAGATAACAGGAAGGGATTGAAGTACTCCAGCTGTAATAATGGTTACTTCAGTAAGTTATTAGGTGTTGGACATGTTTAATTTCTGTTTACTTGGTTGTATTAGTCACAGTTTTGAACAGATTCTGATGTTTAATCTTCTTGTAGTCAGGTCTCACGATGACTTCTGGGATGACTCAGCCTGAACTAACCTGGTGTTTGGCCAATTAAACTGAAGCATGTACAATACTGTCCCGCCCCCAGGGGGCGTCTTGCTGTACAGTAGCAGCTCACTGATGTATTCTGGCTCTATGTCTTCCTCAGTGAGGTGAAGGTTGTGTGAGGCACTGTAAAAATGTTTAAAATTATAAAATATTCAACAACTTGGTTTGATTAGGCAGTCTTATTGATAACAACGTGCCTGAATATCTTTTTGCACAGATATATAAAATAAGTTCCCTGGACCAGGGGTCTGCAACACCATTCCACAGACCAGTATCGTGGCTCATTTGCTACCGCTCAGAAGAACACACACGTTAAAATTGTTATTTTATTTCCACTTTGTACATTAGAAATGAGTTTATGGGAGGGACAGCGCATGTAGGACGTTTTGGAGACAAGGTGAGGGAGGTGTGATTGAGATGGTTTAGACATGTGCAGAGAAGGGACATGGGCTATATCGGTAGGAGAATGCTGAGGATGGAGCCACCAGGAAGGAGGAAAAGAGGAAGACCAAGGAGGTGGTTTATGGATGTGGTGAAAGAAGACATGCAGGTAGTTGGTTTGAAAGAGGCAGATGTACTGGACAGGGGGGTATGGAGACGGATGTTCCGTTGTGGCGACCCCTAATGTGAGAAGCTGAAATAAGAAGCAGAAGAAGATTTTAATTTTGTAGATGTTTGCAGCATGCACGGTGTATTTATTACTATAGACTTATTGTGCACGACAGTATACGGACCCCCAACGAAAAAAAAGCAATGATCTGCTTTAATTTGTAATAATTTGTGTAAATGATTTTTTTCTGACAACATATGCAAATTCTAACTTTAAATTCTAGCTTTTGCATAACTGTTTTTCATATCGCATTTTTTTTTTTTTGCCTGCAGCTGGTGGTTTCTTTTCTCAATATGGATGGTTTCTGTTGGTCCTGTGTGTTGGAGTTTACTTCCTCATCCAGTATCTCAGTAAGATGAGACCCAGCTTGTTTCAGAACTCAGCTCCAGCAGTCAGTCAAGGTCAGTGCTGAGTATAAAATTATATAAAAAATACAACTTTTTAAGTGTCGAATGTAAAAAAAAAAAAAAAAGCATCAACAGTTGTTATAAGGGTTAGTTTTATGTAGATGTTTGTTTGTTTATTTATTTTCCAGACCCATCATCGGTGGTAAAGCGCGAAGAAGCGCTGGAGGCGTCGCGCAGAAGAATGCAAGCAGAGCTCGATGCTAAAGCCGCAGAGTTTAAAGAGAAACAGCAGAGAGTGAGCATTTGATTGCCTTTTAAAGACACTTTGTTTGTGGTAGTAAAGATACATTTTTACAAATTTTTCTTTTCTGGGAAGAGAACAGAAAACCTTCGCTGCAGTGGACAATAAATGGCAGTTATAATGCAGCTATCAAACCCATTTGCTCTATAGAAGTGTTGCAAATGTCCTTTTCCCTGTGGAATCTACACTGGAGGCTCCTTTAATAAATGAACAAAACCATTTGACTATTATTAGTTTTTCTCTGATAGTGTTAATTGTATGCTGTGTGTAAATGGTAACTAGTTGTTTCCAAAGAGATGATCACCTGGCATGAATTACAGCCACTGTCAAAAATCGAACACCTTGTGACCAATCAAGTTTGAGATTTCATTATTCACTAAATTCGTTTTCTGCTCTTCTCAGAACAGTGAAAAATGCTTACTCGTCTCTTTTGAAATCACACAGGCATTACAGTTATGGCAAAATAGAGAATCGAACAAACACACATTAAATCCAAACGAATCTTATGCACTTTCAGCTGGAGGAGGAGAAAAGACAGCAGAAAATCGAGATGTGGGAAAGCGTGAAAGAAGGAAGGAGTTTTAAAGGAAACGCCCGAATTGCTCAAGTGAGTCATTGGTCCCTTTTGCTTTATAGATTTTTATCATTAAAGCATGTGATGCATCGGGTTTCTAATGTGCTCGTGTTTTCTTTCTGGGTCTTTTCAAAGAACAATGAAGAGGTGTCCACTTCCAGCACAGCGATGAAGCCAAAGACGGACAAAAAGCCTCTTAGGAGTGGCGGTAAATAACAAACCACAGCTGTTTAATATCCATTAGTATCCTACTCTATATGGACAAAAGTTTTATGACACGTGACTTTTCCAGCCATTTTTGGTTCTCTTTCCAGAAACCCCCCCCCCCCCCCCCCCCACACACACACACACACACACACACACACCTCATTATTATTTTTAATGTACTAAAATCTGTAAAAACACTGAATTTTTACATGTTTTTATGTTCAAGAAAGTTCATTGTGGAGGATTGTTTATTGTTGTGTCTGTGTATTAGGGTATAACCCACTGACTGGTGGTGGAGGAGGGACCTGCTCTTGGAGACCGGGTAGAAGAGGGCCTTCAGCTGGAGGATGAGGTTAAAGGAGGTCAGAGGAACGTTACCCTGGTCACCTCTGACCCGTCAAGCAAAAGCGTGCAAGAAGCAACTGAATGAAACTGTCTGTACTCAATGGTTGAATATGAAGATTCTGTTTAATCATTGTCCAGTTTAATAATTAGTTTTTTCTCAGACATTTTTTTTTAAGACTTTAGTTACATCAGGGATCAAAGTAGGATAAAAATGTTTTAAAATGCATTCTTGTTAGACAAATTGTGCAAGCAGGACAGATTATTTCACATCACATTGAACAATTGCAGCGATCATTTATTTTGGCAATTTGTAGGATCTTTCCATATGAGGGTGACAGTTTCTAATGATGCCTCCTCATCAAAGGTGCTCAGTCCAGTGAGGTTGGCTGATGATTTTCAGTTGTGTGTGTGCGCGTGTGCGCGTGTGCGTGTGTGCGTGTGTGTGTGAGATCCCAATGCATTGAAACATTAAAATGCTGTTGTGTAAATGAAAGGTTTGGACACAATAGATTGTATTATGTGCATCATCTTAAAGAGTTTTGTATTAATAATTAATTTAAATGCAGTTTGGCTTCTCTTGGTAACCACATAATAATTCAATATAAAAAATTTCTTCAATGTTATTCGGATTTAAGGAGTGACCAGTAGAAATGGAAAACCGCTTCGTTAGCAGGCGTTTCCAGACTTTTGACTGGTACTATATTCCAATTGGGTAAAACTTTTCTTTGGACCTGCAAACAGTTCTTTGTGAGGACACATGGCCTCATAGAGAAGGATAAATCTTGTAAAAATAGAAAAAAGTGTGCTACAGTCTTAAACTACCTTTAAGTGTCTTTTCTGTGCTTGTAAACTTTTCATGATTAAAAAAAGGCTTTAAATCTCATGTTCTTTTTGATAAGAAAATATAGTTTTTGGCCGAATATGAGCTATATAAATATCAGTGAAGTTTTCTGGTGACGTGTTTACGGTTTCCCCGATGCTGATAATGTGCTGTAGCATTTCCGCCACTAGATGGCGATAACAGATAGCGCATTGAAATAACTGCGAAGGTGATTTTCATCTCCCCAGCGTACATGATCTGTTTTCTAAATAGTTGTAGGGATGACATTTTTTTGCTGAATATTAGAGAGACTTGCAGAGAAAAAACATTCATGCGCTGTATCAAAATGAAATCTAATTTAAATACCAAGTACTTGGCACTTGGTTTAGGAGAAGGAGAAGATTGCTTGGTGTGCAAAATAAAAGGAATTGGGTAGGTAATAAATTGCGTGTAGTTTGGGAGATTTCGGATGAATATTGAATGAAGACTCCTTACAGAACACCAGCAATAATTATAGAATTAGAACTTTCCTTTTGTGGTTGGGATTGTGGTGGCACAAGACTGAGAAGGTTCAGGCTGGACACATGTCTAGCCAAAGATTCTCATTCTGGGATATTTCAAAAGCCAACTCTGAAATATCTCTCCAGCTGGTGTAAATTCTCTGTTCAATGAGACGTCTGATACTTTCTGTACTTAAACATTACCATGGGAACATCTCACTTCTTTCCATGAGAGAATCATGGCCTTCACGCTCAGCAGTGAAATGTTCAGATGTTGGGAGTCCATTTAATGTTGTTAACATCATGCTTTTTTTTTTAAATAACAATGAAATGTAGACTGGAAATATGTAGTCCATTGACTCCTTATAAAGTTGTGCAAAAGTAAATAGCTAGTTTAATGTTCCATACCCTGAGTGAAACCTGCAATGCTATATTTTCCATTTTAGGTTCAGCTTTCGGACTAGAACCCTGGCATAGATTTTGCATGGGAGGCTGATGAATACATTTCTTTAGAACTGGAACATTTTCAGGATACATCGAAAAGGCTACACAAAGCCAGACAATTCTGGCTTCAGCTCCTTTTACATTTGCGGTTGAATCACATACTTCCAACGCCTTGTTGCTATAAGATTGACTTCACAAATGATTTAAGAGTTTACTTCAAATTTTTCTTGCATTACTAAACAACTCCAGTAGAGGTCAACATTCCCCCGCACTTGCTTAACAGAGCTTGTGCTTTGTCTTCTTTCACCCTGCTGAGGCGATAAAGGTTTTACCAGAACATTTTCTGCAAAGACCCCCTATACCTGCTGCAGATTTCGATTCTGCGACTGCTTTTGCTTCGGCCACTCAGGAAAGTTCTTTGGAAAATCATTTATTTTTACAGGTGAAGGCACACTAGTGTTTGTCAGTGTGTCCTTGGGTTACTGTCATGGCAGGTTCTGCTAGACTTTCAGTCACAGCTTCTTGCAACTGCCAAGATGATTGAGGAATTGAACACCAGGCTTGATGCCGCTGGCCTCACTTGGTTTGTTATTGTATTTTCCTTCACATGTTTCCAAGCAATCCCCGAAGTCTCTCTATCTCTCTATCATTCTAACTCATGACAGAGGGCTGATCATTTGACAGTTCTGCCAGTTCTTGACTGGGATATGCCCCAGCAGTGGCTCCCTAATCCTTGTTTTTTTTTTTTTTTGTCCCTTTCATAATAAGCTTTAAAACTGCTCATTTTCTGACCTCTCGCCTCGAATCTGTTCACCAGAGTGGTCCTACTGGGAGGTTTAATAAGTACACAAGCTCCTATACTATGACAAGGTCTCGTTCCACAAAGGGTAGAATACATATAGGGAGAAATACATAACACATGACGGTGCAGCAGGAAGCATTTCCACCTCACAGCCGAAAGGTCTCCAGTTTGAGTGTGTTCGCAGGGTTTCCGGGGTCTTAAAAAGTCGAAAATTTTAAAAAATATATTAATTTTAGGCATTAAAAAGTCTCACATTCGCCTTTTTTAGGTCTTAAATAATTTTAAACAGATCTTCATTTTCAGATGGCTATGTAGCACTTTTTTTTTTCTTCAATACATTCAGACACACTCACGTTCATTAGGGGATATTGTTTGGATAATTTTGAGTGAAAGAAGGATGCACTGTAGGTCATGTAGGTTATGTTTTTATTTTTTATTTTTTTTATTGAACAATACCAATTTACAAAACTTACACAAATCTGCATATAAAACGTACATATATACATACTCCCAAATACAAACAATAAACAACAAAAACAAACAAGAATTCCCTGGCAACCACCTAAATTTAAGTTGCCAGGGAAAAAAAATGGATAGATAAATAAATAAACAAACAAACAAATAAATAAATAAAAAGGAGAAAATGAAAGTCTTCTTTTTAAAAAGGAAAGCGCCTCATACATGGTTTTACACAATTCACCAAGGGGTTGATTGTTTTGAAGACTATGTATTTTTTACATTCATTTTCAAAACAGTTTATAAAAGGTTTACTGTTATTCTACTTGCTTTTATGTATATGATATTTACCCATTGTAACAATAATATTCACCATCAATTAAATCTTTTTCGAAAAACCATCTGCACGCACCTGAAACACCTGAAACAAATTCAGCGATGAAATATCAGTACTTCAATATACTTCAAAATATTAATATTTAACCATCTGTAAAGATCCTGCTAGAAGTGCAATTTGATTGGACAAAAATTAATAAATTAAATAAATGTTCAAACACAAAGATCGACCTCGAAACGCGCTGTAGGTCACGCGAGCATCTACAATTGTGGGTCCAACGTCAAGCCGCGTGTGCGGACCACTAGGGGGCGCGACCCTTCTTCAATCCCACACCGCAGAAGAAGAACAACCGAGAGAGAGAGAGAGAGAGAGAGAGAGAGAGAGAAAAAAAAGTGGGGGGAGGAAAAAGCTGAAGACGCCGAAGAAGAAGAAGAAGAAGAAGCAGCCGCGTCGCTGCGAAGCGCTCAGCACCTCAGTCGCTCCTCACAATGGCCCGCTAAGGCAGGAAGAATGGGGATGCTGCTCGCTGCGTGGACGCCGTAAATCTTTTATGCCCCGAGGGCTGTAATTTGTTTTCGCACAACCGAGGAATGCGTTAAAGGTTAGATGGGTAAGCGGAGGAGGACGTAGTTCAGAGCGGGTATGTGGCGAGAAGCCACGGCTTCAGTGGCAGTAGACGCGTTTGCTACCATGAGAGAGAGAGTGTGAGTGCGAGCCGGGGTTCCAGCGGGGGCTGCACTTTCACACCGGCCTAGAGACACGTTTACTTACACACACAACCGACAGACTCGCTCGCTCTCTCTCTCCCTCCCTATAGATATTTTTTTATATTTATAGATATATATTTATATATTTTTGGGGGGTGGAATGGCAGCCCGAAGTCGAAGAGCATGGTTTAGTGTGCTTTTGGGTTTGGTAGTGGGCTTTACTCTGGCTTCCAGGTTGATCTTACCCCGCGCCACGGAGCTGAAGAAAGCCGGGCAGAGGCGCAGTGCGAGCGCCGGGGGAGGCTGCGGCATCGGCGGCCCGCTGAGGGGAGAGCGCGGCGGCGGGATGAGGTGGCCGGCGCAGGGGAGCGGCATGCTGCCCACCGAGAAAGCCGTCCAGAGTAGCCATAATTTCCTCTTCGTGGGCGTCATGACCGCGCAGAAATACCTGAACAACCGCGCCGTGGCGGCGTATAGGTGAGTGAAAGAATGAGAGCGAGCGCGCTGGGAACAACGCCGTGCCAGACACTGCCATCAGTCCGAACCGGGGTGGGGGGGAAACACACACACACACACACACACACACACACACACACACACACACACACACACACACACACACACACACACACACACCGGGAAATTGCATGCTGTTTGATTCTCCACAAAAAGGAAAACAGAGGGAAAGAAATTTCAGTTCTTGTTATATTAAAATGTGTGCCTATGATTATGCCTTCAAGAACTTGAGATTTGTGGACCTTCTTGTAGAAATGGATCAGCACGTGATCTGGACTGTGTCTAGTTTGAGTCATTCTTTTATTCATTCATCCTGAGTAACCTCCTGAATCCTGGTTACAGAGCCGCTCCCAGGATATCAGGGAGTGAGATGGGAATACAGAACACACTGCATGGAGGCACCCCACACACACACTCACATCTCATTTAGACTTGCAATTTCACCTTCAGTGAGGTGGGAGGAAACCGGGGGACCTGGAGGAACCCTGTACATGAACTGAAATTCCCCTTAGCCTTCCCATAGATATGCAAGGCGGCTACACTACAGGCTTCAATGCGTAGTGGCTATAAATGTACAGGATCAGAGATCAACACACCTGGTATAAGTAGTATTATGACCGGTTAATGAGGTCTAATAGTGTATACAAGTCGGTGTAGAAAACATTTTTTTACACAACTGTGATCACAGCCACCTTGTAACTCGAAGTTCATTTATTTATGAAAAGTGCAAGCAAAGCAGTTTTAATCCTGCGTTCTGTGCAGCGTCTTTCCACTTTCACTCCACCATTGTGTAGTCTACATGCATCCACTAACGCAGGAATTCAGCAGACCGACCAAATCACAAGTGGTACTGAGTAATAATGTCACGGAGAGGTCCAAAAGGAAAATTCAACCCCAGCTGGGTAAAATAGAAACAAAAAAAACCCATCCTAAAACTAGACAGTTAAAAAAAATTTTTATATAATTTTTAAAATGAAACGATCCCTACTAGTCAATGCATAAGATCATTAGTTTAAGCACACGTGTTTTTTATTACATTTTTTTCTAAGAATAAAACTTGAGTAAAGAAAACATGTTTTTGAAATGATAATTATGCTCACTTGCTGTCACAAGGAAGTCTTCAGGCCTGAAATCAGACTCACAAGTCTCAAATCTTGGATCCTAAACTAGTGCAAAAAGACTGACTGAAAGGTGGCCTTAAAAATGTAGACCACCTTTTTATTTTATTTTATTTTTTATTTATATATTTTTTTATAGTGCAGTCTCCCAGTGTTGAGCTCCTACTGTTTAAGCTGGAAACTCTTTACCTCCTTTACGAGGTCTCCACGAGGCCCAAAACGTTGTTGGAGCTAAGAAAACGCCCAGGGAAACAATTATACATGAGCACTGTTGTGTACAATTGGCTTTGTTTGCTTTTCTGTCAAGAATATGTAAAAAAAAAAAAAAAAAAAAGCTAGTTTTATGAGGAACCTAATCCACATCAAACACTATTTATGTAATCTGTGTTTGAGACATGCCCAGGTTTTATGTGGGAAAAGCAGCACAATCTGTGTTCCTCATGGGAAAGTTGACCACACCAGAGAAAAATTCAACTGTGCCTTCAGCAAATTGGGCCGTGTATCACAGGAACAAAGCTTTACATCTCTGGTTCAAGTAATTTTCTCGTCTAATTTTGAATTTTTGCAGAATTTTGCTGCGACTTTTGGAAATATTAGGTCCAGTTTCTGCTCTAGTGACCAGAAGTCGGAGTTCACAGTCTGAAACTGCTCCAGAGCTCAGAGCAAGATTTTTGTGACTCTTTTTTTGATTTATTGAGTTAAATCACTAACGATTGACTTGACCTCAGTCAGTTTAAGTTTTCAGTGTTGTACTAGAGCACTCAGTTCTGTGGTTGTCATGGCGAGCGATCAGATGGCACTGACTGTTTTGTAACGCGATTAAAATACATTAGTTTTATTTCTTTCTGATTACGTTCTGTTCCACACTCCAGTGGTTCGTATTACTTTTTTGTCCAGCTGTGACGCCCGACAAATGTTGGTTGGATTTCGCAATCCTGTCCATCCGGACTCCCCTCTGAGCAATTCAGTGCTCTACTGCATCTGCTGCCGCCCGTGGATCGTTTTCACTTTGATTCTATGTGACGGCTGCTGTCACAAACACAAAACAACGCGGCAATAGGCAGAACTACTTTATTTTAATTGGCTTCAGTTGCATTTCTTTTACACGTTTTCCTTCGTCACATCCACACTACTGCAGCGAACATGATGACTACTGATTATTTGTAACATTTGTAGGATTCGATCTTGGAACATGTTATGATTTTATCTTGTCATCTTGATGTATTGTGCAGGACCTGGGCTCAGAGCATTCCAGGCAAAGTGGAGTTCTTCTCTAGCGAGGGTTCGGACACGTCCATCCCCATCCCGATCGTTGCCCTGAAGAACGTGGACGACTCGTACCCTCCACAGAAGAAGTCCTTCATGATGCTCAAGTACATGCACGACCACTACCTGGACCGGTTCGAGTGGTTCATGCGCGCCGACGACGACGTCTACATCAAGAGCGAACGCCTCGAGAGCTTCCTGAGGAGCCTGAACAGCAGCGAGGCCATTTTCCTGGGCCAGACGGGGATGGGCGCTCGTGATGAGCTGGGAAAGCTGGCGCTGGAGCCCGGCGAGAACTTCTGCATGGGAGGTCCGGGTGTCATCATGAGCCGCGAGGTGCTGCGCAGGATGGTGCCTCACATCCGCCAGTGCCTGCAGGAGATGTACACCACACATGAGGATGTGGAGGTGGGACGATGCGTGCGCCGATTCGCCGGGGTGCAATGCGTCTGGTCTTATGAGGTGAGCTGAGGGGACGGGAGGTGATTGCATTGGCTTACATCCCTAACAACAATGTTTAGACTTCTTATTCAGTATAGTGTAAGAATTATGTCTGTCAATCATTCAATAAATCAATCAATTAATCAATAAATATCCACTATGCAAACTTCCTATCATTCCTTCCCACTAAGTTTTTTTTTTTAAACCAGTGTTTACCAAGAGTAAACAAACAAAAAAATCTCCTCAAAGCCATTTTACTCTAAAATTCCACACTTCCATTAATGCTATGCCCTAATATTTGGATTAGTAATTGGATCCAGTTTCAGATGAGACTGATTGGAGCATTAAGCAGATAAGGATACAGATAGTGGCTCCAGGCGAGACCACCTACCAAGTATCTTTAGGTAGAACAAAGCCGAGTGCAAGAACTAAGGCGGCTTTTCAGCCATATGTTCACGCTGTAAATCTGAAGGTGATTGCGTGTTTTTTGTTAAGCTGCTTCTCCTCCCTGGAGCAGTCTACCTTTTAACATGATGGTCTCTCCCACACTGAGTGTTTTTAAAGCTGGGTTACATGTAATGTACAGTTTTAATTTTGTGTTCTACAATTACGATAAGTCTTGATGCAAAGCAATTCTGCAGTGTAAAATGCGCTCTATAAATAAGGGTTGACTTGATCCAATTTGCACACCAAGGCAAAGTCGCTTTGCTTCCTCCAGACAAGGACAATGAATATCCTGCTAATGCAAAAGGCCATAGATGTTCTCGATGCATGTTAATCGCTGTCTGTTCAGCAGGCTGCAATTTTTTTTTTCCCCATGCCAATTTCAAGAATCAGCCCTTTGTATAATATGCAGATAAATTCAGGAAACTAAAGGTCAACTCGCAAATATCGAATAAGGGAAGCGTCGCTGCCATGTGAAATCCGACTGTAGTACACATTGTTCTAAAATCAGCTCTTTTTTTTACAACCTCTCAGAACTGCTGTTTGGGTGATTGAAAATTATAGGTTGCAGCTTCGGCAAAAAAAAAAAAAACACCCCCCCGCCCCTCCATGCAAACTCCCTGGAAGCCATTAACCAGCGCAGCTCCTTTATCAGCCACTGCTTTATATCTTTACGTTTGTGTTTAAATGATCTGCTTGCTTTCTTCTCTCCGAATGAGAATAGTGCGCTTAACAACAACAGCTTTGTTCGTCAACTGGTTCATTCACAGCTGCAGGGGACTGCTGATTCAGAACGGTTTATTTCTTTGGGGAAAGAAAAAAAAAAAAGGAATACCACTATAAATACATCCCATTTCCCATTGGCAACGTTTCTGACAGTCGATAGACGGTCAGGCCAAGTATGAATACGCTCAAGGACGTGAGAGAGCAAATTTGCGAAAGCGGAATTGTGAATAAGAAATTACTTCCTGTGGGTCGTTTTGTCAAGGTGATCTTTAACCCAGTGAGTTTATAAAGCTCAATGGAGTAGGGGAATAGAAACAAAGGGTATGGCCTGTGGTCCACTGAGCTTGAAGGACTGCTAATTTTCACATAGTGCTCTCACTTTCCTTTTCTAATAATATATGCTTAGTCCCCAAAAACTGGATGATGTAGGGAGAATGAAGTGACTGACAGTTTAAGCCATGACATTGTTCTAACCAGCATGCAGATAGATGTTGGGTGTGTAGAGCCGGCTCAGGCTGCTCGAGGCTGATGTTGATTGGCAGCATGGACTCCTCACTTTCCAGCAGATAAGTGCTCAAGGGTGATGGTTAAAGTGACTTATGTATGGGGCTTATTACACTAGTAGCAAGGACCATTCAAAGGAATACATATAAAACAGTGACTTATTGAAGGTTATTTTTTTCAAATTTTTATTTTTGCTCAACCAACATAAAGGCCAGTCATATTCAATTCTGGATGAAAAAATAAATGAACATGACTGAGTAATGAAAGCTGTTAAATTTTAATTGTTAACTGTTAATGATTGGCTTTTGTACTCGCACTTATCACATTACTGATTTCCAGTGTCATGAACTCTGAACAGCAGACACCATGGTTATGCATTTGGCTAGGCATAAAAAGCACAGTTAATCTTTAAATATTCTGTTTTTCATTTTTTCCCGTAAGATTTCCGATGTAGCCTCTAATGCTTATTGAAATGCTATTGCAGCATTTTAGATTTGTTGTGTTGCATTTCAGTTTTCGATGCGTGATCTTAAATTTTATTCTACTTTCATTCATTCATCGATTTTACTTTGTGAAACCTGCAGAAACCCTGTTCATTGTCAATTCTTCAACCAGAAATTTTGTGAAGATCAACATGTAAAAGTCTTCCATCTCTGACATTTCTTGCCCTGCGACTAGCGTCTGGTCCTTACTTACTTATTCTGCCGTTTGTGGTCCCTGACCGTATAGCAGTACTGTATAACAGACCTAACAGTACTTTGCTATGGGGTTGAATAGCTGAGAGCTTGCTTCATGGAACGGCTCTTGTGCTCGTGCGTACCAGTAAAGACCCGGAGAGGAAGCTGTTGAAGTGTATTGATATGCGACTCGCATGCTGTCGAGCTTTCAGTGTTTTGGCTGCCTCTGCTCTCCGCCCCTCTCCACATTGCCTTCAGATAAACATTTGGGTCTGTGTGAATAAGAAGAATCTGTACTTTGCCGTTCTCCAGCAGCCACGATTGCATATTTGCTTCGTATCCCATTCCCCACTAAGTCTTCCTGAAGCACCGAGTCTACTAAAGCCATCCATCTAGGCAGAATTACCTCTTTTCCATTCTGGCTGACTTGACGAGGCGTGTACATGCTCTTTCACTGTAAATACGACTGTGGCGCTCCTAAATGGGCAAAATGAAATTAGGGTTGAAAGGATATGAGAAGCCTCTGAATAAATGACAGGCAGCATTTGGCAGGTGGAACGTGCCTGGAGAGGCGGCTCGGTTTCTAAAAAGCCTTTCCCTCATGCCTGGGACCAGTGGGGGCTTTAATGTGCATTTGATGTGTGCTTTAATTGCAGTCGAGCAGGTCTGGTTAGAGACGGCACAGCTGGGCAACCTGCTATTAACGTCAGAGCATTTTGCCTTCAGTCCTTTATAGACACGGCCAAGACCTACTGCATCGCGAGTTTCAACAAGTCCTGAGAGAGACGGCGCGTTGTAAAGTGACCTCAAAGATCAAGGCGTTTGCCGTTCCAAAAAAGCGGTGGCTTGTGACTCTTAAGTCAAAAACGCTTTCCTCTAAAAAGCGGGTAATGAGCGAGCTTTTTGTAGCAGCTGCTTTGACTAGGTGTATAGGATGCTGCGTCTTGCCACCTAAAGGCTTCCTAAACTTAATTTCAGGCTGAGATGCAAACTCAGTGCTTTCTGTGATCAGGTCTAAAACGGGACACATTTCTCCAGAGCAGTACCGCGAGGTTATGCACAAAGCACATTGGTAGAGACGTCGGCCTTGGCCAGTGTAGTCGCCCCCTACCAGTGTGAACTAACCTCTCATCACCCGGCCATGTGTTAAACCCACTAGTTCAGAATCCTCCCACGATGCTGTGGACCTCTTCAGTCTGTTTTTCCCTGACTTCTGTCCGCAGTCATCTATCTCCAGGCTATAGTCTGACCTGCGTGTAGCTTTTCATGCATATCTGCATTATTCACTGTAAAAGGAGATGTAGTGATGTCGAAGTAGATTACGTGGGCTTTTATAAGAAGTTTTGTTGGGGAAAAATCCTGGTTTAAATAATCAGTTATAATAAAACAAATGAATTACATGTCTGCTCTGTTTCTTGAAGATTATATTTTGACTTACTCTTTCTGTTATTCTTTTTTTTTTTTTTTTTTTTTTTTTAATAAACAAACAAATTCAGTTATCTTGTTAATATTGCATTTCGTGCCTCAAGCAAAATGTTCTTCGGGAAAGATTGTGTAAAAAAAAAATTCTGTACCTGTGTTATTTTGTAATATGTAGGCATTTGTATGAAATAATATCCTCTGTTGATGGACATATTTTTTTATGTTATCAGTGTCCGTCCCTAGTCTAGATCCAGTTTAGTCGTACAACAGAGGCTACGCCATCGTTATCTTTTTCTATTATCACAATTTAATTCTGCCGTGATTATTATTATTATTTTTTTAACACAATATAAATCTCTACAGAGCTTGCACATGAATTTGTCGACTAAACGACCACTTTGGAGGCGAGAATAGATAAAAGGGCACGTAATGTAGGTATAAGGGCAGTGTAGGAAGGTACTGCACTGCAAAGTCAGCATAATCTCTTGTTTCATTCAGTACATGTTTGTATCTACAATATCTCGGTTTCCCATTAAAATTAATCCCCCAAACAACATGAAAAAGATTTTAGAAAATTCGACAGAATCGTTTCGTAACGTTCGTGTCTGAGCATTTTGAAGCTCTGGTGTAGAAAGAAAGAAGAAAATGCTTGTGGATGCAGGAGTGTGACTGTTAAGCTGTATTGTGGTGATGAAAGTGTGAAGCCAGTTTCAAAACCCCTGTAACTTCCTCATTTTGCACCTCGCTTGCTGGGCTTCGTTGTCATGGCACCTGGTGTATGATTTCTCTGAGCTTATTCACGCCGGCTGAGGGAGTTTTTTTTATTTATTTATTTTGTCGAAGGCCTGCAATTCATCATTATTCATCTCATAGCCGCTGTTCCCCCGACATAAACACTTCCACTAAACGATTTCAAAGCTCACTAAAGTGCAAAAAAACCCGTAAAGCAGCCCGGGTTCTGCCGCCAAGCTCGTTATTTTCTCACCTGTGTCTTGTTTTGTCTCGACTTATTTATTGTAGAAAGCATTTGGGACTTTTTTGTATCCTTGAGTGTCCTGCGTGTGATTTTTGGCTTTTCCTGAGCTGTTAGAGGCGACTGCTTGGTTTCTCATTTTAGTCAGCATTGTGGAATGGCCACATAGATAAGGTTTTTTGTTTTGTTTTGTTCACATAGTCTAGGCCAAACTTTTCACAGACCAATTTGGTTTTGAAAACATTACTGTAGACGGTCTGGCAGCCACAAGATGTATAATATACACCGATTAGACATTATGATCACCTGCCTCCTACTGTGCCTGCCCTTTTGCTACCAAAACACTCCTGACCCGTCAGCATCAACAGAATTAACTTCTTCAGCAATTGGAGCTTCAGTAGCTTGTTTGATGGATCAGACCACACTGGCCAGACTCCCCATCCTAACGCTTGCCGATTTTTTCCTGCTTTTAACACGTCAACTTTGAGGACAAAATTTTTACTTGCTGCCTAATATATTCCACCCACTAACAGATGCCATGATGTAGAGATGATCAGTGTTATTCACTCATGTAAAGAAATGTTAATGTAGGAACAGTTTGCTTTTTCGCTGTCCATAGATCCATGGATGGATAATTTGATTAATTGATTTATATGTATAGGCTTTTCCCCAGAACATAGCTGTGATACGGTAGCTCTTTCACAGCCAGGTACTCTCTGTGCATTTTTGTGTGTAACAGTTTGGAGAAGAACCACGTATACCTGGAAAAGTCAGGCATCCCAATACTTTTGTCCCTATCGTGTATAAAGTTTATTCTAAATCAAAGCCATCGTCATATCTGGGCTCGTGCATTTTCGCAGAGTGCGGATCATACTTTTCAGTTTTTTTCACATCTTATTGTCAAGAATAACAAAACCCTTTGTTGATAATCCTGTAATTTCCAAGAAATGCAAAGGCATTGTTCCAGCATTAAGATCGCACAGGTCTTGAATAAACACCCTGTTGCGGAAATTGTCGAATTTCAGCCACATGCTGATGCAGCAGAAGTGAAACCACAAAGGATTTCTTGTGCCCACACTCGCGTGCTCGTCCCGTCAGCAGTAGCACTGCTGTCCTTTCGCGTCCTTCACGAAGATGTGCAGATGAATTGCATTGTTTTTTTTTTTTTTTTCATTCGCAAATGTATTCATATACAGAAAGCGATCCTCCCTTCTGCATTCTACACCACGTTTATAGAAATGTTTCATGCTTCTCAGCAAATTTAAGAATTAAAACACTGTTCTCTAAAAATGTGCACTGTGGCCAGTAGTATTGGGACACCCGGTTTTTCAAGCCGTGCACGTTCATTTTCAAAACTGTTACCACAAACTTGGAGGCGCACAATTCTATAGGATGTCATTTGGTTGCAACCCTTTGAAGCACCTCAGGCCTCCTCACTTTGCATCAGGATCTGACTTTACTTACAAGATTGTGGTTAAATGAGCACAAATCTCCACAATGACGCTTTCAAATCTAGTTTTCCCAGAAGAATGGAGGTTGTTATAATTGCAAATGGGGCTAATGGGATATCAAAAAGAACAGACGAATGTCCGGTGTATATTAACTTTGTCCAGATTGTGTATTTTGGCATGACGTCTGTCCTGAACAGACGTCATGCCAAAATACACAAAAAACAGGAACCCCTGTCTTAGTCTTTTTGAAGAATGTCCAGATTCTGCTTTTAAACAAGTATCTGAAGGATTCCTCATGCTGACCCGGTGACATTTTGTTTTCCACGGCATTGCTCGGCATATTTTACAAGGCTTTGTTTAGGCTTTCTGGACGTAGGCTGTTCCAGAAATCACCGTCATAACTTTCTTCCCCTTTACTTATTTTACGACTGATTCATGGTTAGGGGGCCTAATTAGATTTGTCCTGCTGAGCTTGTTAAACGTACAGTATTGCCTGTTCACAACTAGACTCCTGTTCATACCGGAGCTTTATTTTACAATAATATATATCATCATTAGTTTTGCTAATGAATTTTAGAACATTAAGCCTCAAGGTGTTGGGGGTGGATGATAAATAGTAATAAATAAATTGATTAGCTAGTCTGCTGAGACGGTAGTCTTAAAGTGTGCTGTTTTGGCTGTGTTTCACGAGTATCCATAGAGAGGACATTTGTTATCAATACCATTATCCTGTTTGAATGGTGTCTGTTGAAATGCTTCCGGCATGTTCTTTTTTTTCTTTCTTTCTCTGGCAAGAGATTCGGCTATGAGCACTATTCAATTCAAGTTCATTTTTTACAAGGTACTTTGTCTCAAAGCAGCTTAACAGAATGTTAGAATTATAAACACGTCTGTCTTTGCATCAAGGGGGAAAGATGTTACTTGTCTGAGAGCATCTTTTTCTGTAACTCTGGTTCAAGCGGAGAGGTCTGCCTGTTGTATTTGTTTCATGATCACTTATGGTGTTGCTATTTATTTATTTATTTATTTATTTATTTTATTCATAGTCAATGGAGTTTCATTCTGTTTTTTTTCGAATCCACTTGTTCACCAGGCAACTATAAATAAACAAAGGACAAAAAATCTCCTTGTTCCAGGTGCCTGTGTTGGGGATCTGTCAATCTCTGCTTCTGCACTCTCTATAATTGCCTTTTTTAAAATAAATAAATAAGGTTTCATCCGATCTCGGCTGCACCTATTTCTGAAGCCTGTCCAGGACTTTTGTAGCTTCACAGACAGAATGTCCATGGAAAAGAGATATACCTTGTCTTGCATTTCGAATGAGATGTCTGCGTCGTCACCCTGCCCTGACTGCCCTCTCTCGCAGTCGTGCATGTGGCAAACCGGGTGTATTTTCAGCCATCCTGTGGCCACTCTGCTGATGTACATGTTATTTTGTTGCTCCCGGGCAGGAGGCTAAAATTAGGGCCACAACTAGCAAATGAATGTTTACTAGTTTTATTTAAAAATATACAGGAACCGAGGTTAAAAAGCTCAGTGTACGCAAAGAGCACCAGAACGAGGCTTGAAACGCTCCCTCTGTGTGGGTTGTGGGATGTTTAGCAATCAAAAAAAGTGTGTGTGTGTGTATATAATGTGTGTGTATATAATGTGTGTGTATATAATGTGTGTGTATATAATGTGTGTGTATATATAATGTGTGTGTGTGTGTATAATGTGTGTGTGTGTGTATAATGTGTGTGTGTGTGTATAATGTGTGTGTGTGTGTATAATGTGTGTGTGTGTGTATAATGTGTGTGTGTGTGTATAATGTGTGTGTGTGTGTATAATGTGTGTGTGTGTGTATAATGTGTGTGTGTGTGTATAATGTGTGTGTGTGTGTATAATGTGTGTGTGTGTGTATAATGTGTGTGTGTGTG
>NC_139586.1:19989166-20009166 GCF_946808225.1 Silurus aristotelis
GGAGCCGTCTTGTGAGTTTTGCAGAAACCGCGTCCTGCGTTCTCATTGAATAACTGAGCAACCGTAGCAACTGAGACGCAATGAGATTTCAGTGTAGAGGTTCTTGCACAGCCAAAAGCAATTTTGTTTCATTTAGTCTATTTGGAGACTGCTTTGCTGAGGCTGATTTTGCTAAAGCAAGTGACTTTCGTCAGTTTTCACAAGTTTGTGGTAAATCTAGATCATGTGAAAGAAATCCGGAGTAAGTGTGGAGTCATTCTGATTGATGAAATCATTCTGCTTGAGCAAAGCCCATGACCCAAGGATGTGGTTAGTTGCTAATCACTTCATCAGACTTTAACAGGAACTAAGGCGTCATAGGAGTTTCTCTAACACCAAGTAGAACCCCAGGTTAGCAGCCTTATCTAACCGAGAAACACTAACAGCTTCATTGCATTTATATTTACGGTATTTGGCAGACGCCCTTATTTCGAGTGACTGTTATCTCACTTAATACAACTAAACAGCTGAGGGATAAAGGCCTTGCATAAGTTCCCAGAGTTAGTGCCTGGGATTAGAACTCGTGGCCTTCGCATCCAAACTACCACTTCTGCCTCATTAGTATGCATTACTCAAGTGTAATTGGTTGGTTGCATTTGCATCTAAAAGAGAATGCTTGAAATGCATATTATCACAATAGGGGCTTCCATTCACAGTTAAAAAATGCAAAGTTGCACCCTTTAGTTCTCATAGCAGCCGTAAGCACGGGATTCGTTTCAGCGGCATCATTTTCACGTCTTCTCTTCAGCGAGGTGCCTAAGGCATGAGCTTTTGCGGAAAAAGGAAAAGCCGTAGGGCACATTCAGTGTATGCTGCTAAAGTAGCTTAATGAATCACAGGTGTGTGTGTGTGTGTGTGTGTGTGTGTGTGTGTGTGTGTATATATATGTGTGTGTGTGTGTGTGTGTGTGTGTGTGTGTGTGTGTATATATATATATATATATATATATATATATATATATATATATATATATATATATAAAAAATAGGTCAGGTATCACTTGGTACGATCCTAAGCACAGGGGGCGTGTGACCGTGTGCGCCAGTTCAGCTGCGGGATTTGCGTGCAGCAGCAGGCACAGGGAGCGTGCTAGGCACACAGCTCAAGCTGAGCAATCTCTGCGGTTGCTTGCTATCTTTGTGGCAAAAGGCAGCCTCACCAGAGCGCGGCTAATGAATATCGGTGGTTTCTGTTTTCTTCAGGGCTCAGCCTAGTCAACTTGAGGCCCGACCCATCTCTCCGTGCCTTGTGCCAAATCTTAGTGAGCTCGCTCTCTCGCTTTCTCGCTCGCTCTCTCGCTCTCTCTCGCTCTCTTTGAGTCAGAAAACGTTCTAACAAGAGGCCCTTTGTGGCCTGACCATAGCGCCCCTTTTATTTCAGCCCCGGTACTCTACCTCTTAACCCATTACATCAAATTTCTCTTAACACATTTTCACTTGTTGTTTTGTTTTCTCAGAATGTCCCATCTTACCTCTTACACATATCAGGGGTGACGTTTGGGTGGGTGGTACGCCCTTGCTAGCTTTTTCTTTTTTTTTTTTAAACGAATGCAGGAAGAAGCATTAGGTGGAGGGCCTACACTAGAATCACCTCCTCCCTACATTTACAGGCCTTTTTTAGTGCCAAGCAGTCTGGAGAACAAGGGCTTGGATTGTCAATGGTTGCTTCATTAAAAAAAACAAAGGGCCCTTAATGTCAGTGCCATGTTTATAGATGCATCATGCATCTTGTATTGGGTAGAAAGGGTTTGGATGGAAGAGAAATTCTGGGAAAGGGATGTCTAGCTTAAAAATCTGTCACCTTACCATTCATTATTAATACGAGTTCGAGGTGCTTAAATGACCACTTGTGGTCTATGGTAGCAATGCTGGGATTTGCTTTTTTCAATCAGGAGAATAATGGGTCACGGTAGCACACAGCTTTTGATTGCATGGAGTCATCTACTTAGAATTAATAATGTAGGCTTTTGATACTTTAATACAATGTATATGATGGTGGAACTGTTATGCTGAAATCACAGATAAGTCATTGATATTGCACTACAAGCTAGAATCGTGTAGACTAATTTTATTGCTTGTATATCCAGTGAAACACTTATTTAAAGTGGTGGCCTTCTAAAACCAAGGTCAACTGGTACTGCTTTTTTTTTTTTTTTTTAAAGGCCACATTGTTCCATCTTCCTTGGTCACTGCATGGCAAAACACCGATTTTCCATGAAAGATTTGCTTTACGGAAAAACAATCCTTCTGTTTTCTAGCTGATAGATTTATCGAGCGCAAATCCCAACTGAGACAGGATTCATTTGAGGGTTAACGGTCTTGCCAAATGGCTCCTCCATGGCAGTTTGCTTGAAGTCTTGAAACCTTAACCACTGAGCCACCACTTCCGATAAGAAAAACATTCACTCCCATGTACTATGTAAAATTTTCGTCAGCATTTTTATGCTCTCCTCACCATAAACTCGCTCTTCCTTCCTTAAAATCTAGTTTGCCTACGGTTCCATTTATGGGATATTCATATTACGCTCTATTTTATTAGATTGACAGCCAAACCTTCAGGCATCTTGGGCATGTTTTGCTCTATTTCTCATCGCAAATTCATATTACATAAAGCAGGGGATGTGGGTGGCTCAGTAGTAAAGGATTTGGATTAATGTTTGGAAAGTTGAGAGGTTAAATCCCAGCACGGGCAAGCTGTCACAGTACTGTGGTTTCTTCCCTTACCCATAACTGCTCGATTGTATCTCGAATCAATTGTAAGTTGATTTGGATACAAGGTCAAATGTAAACTGATTAGTCAATAACGGTCAGCACTTTTCTCTTTTGCCGAAATAGAAAAAGGACATACATGAAATGGGTGGCTTGGAAGGCTGCCAAAGATTTCTTACTTCCTGTTCCTACTGAAATAGCCATTTTCCATCCAAACAACACGCACTGTTAGATTTCCCCCACGCTCAAAATGACCCTGGATAATAGGACATTGTCACTGGAGACCAAGTGCAAGGCTTGGCTGATTAGCAGCACCATTCGGAAAACACGCATCAGGCCAAAGTGCTAATGTTCTCATTTTCATTTAGGTTCTGTTCATCTGCCAGCCTGTCCCTGTGTGCCATTTCTTGCTGCGTGTTGTTTTTATTGACCCGTGTGTTTTCATCAACGGTGTAATACACATTAGTGACAGATTTAGTGGAAGTCGTGTGCTGTGTGCGGATGGATACGGCTTTAGAAAGTCAATACGTTTCTGAGGTCTTCTTGAAAGATCAACACAATAGACAGGAAGGTAACGTCAATACAAAGACTCTGCTACAGTGCTTACGTTCCTGTTTTCGTCGGTGGTTTGGGGGCCAAGTTCATTGCGCCTTGACACCTGTCCTATGAGGAAGTCCATTAGCATGCCTTTTTAAACCCCTTCATTTTCGCGTTCCAGAGCTAATTAAGACGCTCGAATTCCCCAACCCCCACTTTTCCTTTTCTTTCCTCTTCTCTTTCTGCTCGAGTCAAAAATCTGGTCTGCGACAGCTACCGCTCGCATCCCACACTGTTGTGTTGTCCTCAACAATTTTAATAGATGTACCACTGAGGGTCATTGTTCAGTTCAAGTAATCAAGCTTTAATCCATGCTTTTGAAGCTGTTTGAAGAATTTCACATCATTAAAGCTCACAGTTTGAAGCAGAGGTTTGACAGATGATAAATAATTGATTTAACTGAAACAGTAGGGGTTTCTCAACCCCCCCCCCCTTCCCTATTATAACAGCGTAGGCAATTCGAAGTATCTCATGTCTTGAGGGACATTTCTGTCCAGCCAGCCTAGCTGTAGTATTTCCACAAGCAATTTAAAAGCCGACCTCTGGTTTGATTGTTCGGGATTAGCATTAGCTGTCACGGGTCTGAAAATGTCATTCCAAATCTGGGAAAAATACCACGACTCATGGAATTCATAATGCAACCTTGATATCAAGGTTAATCTTGTGTGCAGTCAGTTGTCTGTGCTGTCTTTTGTATCACTGAGTTGTGAAGAGGAAAATGTCAAAATTTTTGACTTTCTTTTTTTTGGTTTTCGACCTTCTCATCTATAGCTCCTTAATATATAATTGCTCAGATCTGTACTTATTATTTAAAGCAGAGAATATGTAAGCTTTATAAGTAAGTCCTAAACATATGAGCGATTTAAAAAAAAAACGCAAAAGGGCGTGGTGAGAGAGAGAGCAAGAGCGCGAGCGAGCACACAACCTCTGTTCTTTTTCAGCATGTCTCTCCACACAGCTCGGGCTGAAGCAATGTGGCAGCTGCCTTTTCCCAAACACACACCCTCTTCCTCCGGACACGCCACCATCTCCACCAGAATGCCAAAAAAGCCCTGCTGCTACTCTTTCCATCCTCCTGAGCCTTTAACTGCAGCTCCAGTTGTATGGTGCTGAGGAAACCTGTGTTTAATTGCCTGGGAGAATGGACTTGGTGACCCAGTCTGCAAGTCTGCGATAGAGATTTAGAAAGCCTTTTAAAAGACAAGAGAAAGTCCGTTTTGAATTTGATCAGGTGCAACTTTAATCAAGAATTGCGCTACTGCACCAGTGGACAAATGAGTAGCTTTGGGGTGCCTGGGACAAGCATATTTCATGTCCGTTGTATTTGATTTTAATTCATAGTCTCTCAGCGGATTCATCCGCTTGTCAACCAGAGCACAACAGCTTGATTCTGTAACCACTGTATCACATCCCACTGCCTGCTGCTCTTGACAAATCAGCTAACTTGATTCGCTACAATTTTTTTTTTAGATTACTTCTAGCAGATTAAAATGCAGAATTTCTACAAAAAAATGCATAAAGGTTGGCATATCGAAAGATGATGCTAGTCAGATGCAGTTTAGGACCACTGAAGTATAATAACACTGATTATCTCTTCATTATGGCACCTGTTAGTGGGTGGGATATACAGTATTAGCAGCGAGTGAACATTTGGTCCTCAGGGTTGACGTGTTAGAAGCAGGAGAAATGCGCAAGCTTTAGGATGTGAGCAAGTTTGACAAGGGTCAAATTGTGATAGACGACTGGGTCAGAACATCTCCAAAACTGCAGCTCTCGTGGGCTTTTCCCAGTCGGCAGTGGTCAGTATCTATCAAAATTGGTGTAAAGATGGAACAGTGGTGAACCGGCGACAGGGTCCTGGGCGGCCAGGGATCATTGATTCACGCGGGGAATGAAGGCTGGCCCGTGTGGATCCAACAGACGAGCTCCTGTAGCTTAATTTGTTGAAGTTAACGCTGTTAATGCTTGACAGATCAGGACTGTTTTGGCAGCAAAAGGGGACCAACACAAAATTAGACAGGTCATAATGTTCTGCCAGTTGATGAATTCTTTTCCTCTATTAATGATCAATGAATGGAGTTCCAACTCAATGAAGCATTCATCTTTGGTTACATTTTACAAATGCAGTCTTTTGACTGTTTACTGATTCCACACACACACACACACACACACACACACTCTGTCAACAGTATGGCAGTTTTAACCACAATGAACAATGAACCAATCCAAGGCAGTGTTTAAAAATGGGTATGAGCCAATTTCTAAGTATGAATCCATTTGTATATGTCCTAACCAGTCAATTTTCAAAACTATTACAGAATTCCATGTAAAGGGAGGTAGAAATATCATAACAGTCCCGATTGAAAGGCCCTAGAAAGTAAAGCTGTGTAAATGAGACATCTCCAGGTGAAGCATAACAGCATATGTACTTATTTGTTTTTTATTGGCCCTTTTTCCTGGGGTTATCTGACATCCAGGCTTGTAAAGCTACTGTTTGCTTTGGATTATTGCAATAAATTTGAGTGGGTGATGGCAGGTGATAACATGTCAAGTCTGTTCCACTGTAAACACTCCTTTTGAATTTAATCTTAATATGCAAATCACTGTGGAAAATAAGGGAAGAAACATGGCCATTACATTTGGTTTTTCCAGAAAAGTAGCTGGAATTAATAAAATTAAAGACTTGCTGGAATGAGGCCAAGCTCCCCCAAAACCTGCCTTGAACTAGGTTAATGGATCATTGTACACTTTCAGCTGGGCCTCACCCATTTCCTGCACAGACCGCTATAGTGCTTTTTTTGTTTTGTTTTTTTGGTAAGGAGGGTAAATAAGATTAGTCCTTTGTAATGGTTGGTGAAGGAGGCTCAAATTAATTTGAACAGGCAGGTAGTTATCTCCGTGTGCTATGGATTTAAGATTGTATTTAAGATTGTCTCAGGTTGAAGCAATGTGTGGGGAAAAAGAGGTCTCTAGGGAAAGAAGAGCCATCAATAGATTGGCTTTAGGAAAGAAGAGCCATCATTAGGTCGGCCTTAAAGCATGGTAATTAATGTAATTGATAACCAAAGCAGGTCACCACTGCATTCAGTTACACTGACTTTGCATATCATTACTGAGATTACATTAAGCACCCAGCATGCACTCTGTTCCGGTTCTTTCGAAAACCTCCACAAACTTGAATCTGTTTGATGCATGCCAAGTCTTACTCTGAGAATGTCGGCTTTTCGCATTGGAGTTTAAAGCCAGCAGTAAGCTTCCATGCCTGAGTGTTTTCCCTAATCAAATGCTGCCACAGCTAAACACGTTAAAATAAACTCGGCTGGGAGGGGGGGAGTTGAGGAGAGTTTGCAAGTTGATTGGTCGTTAGATGATGCTTGAAGGTAGTTTCTGTGAAATGTGATTCACAGCTGTCTCTAGTATAGTCCTATACCACTTCTTATTTCCAGGCTCACCTTTCACATCATTGCTGGGTTTGTTTGAAAAAAAAATTGTTGGAAAATTGTTTTAAATGTCTATGAACCGCCCTGCCAGGATACATTTAACAGACTCTGAGGAAGGACTCTAGTTTTCCAGAGCTGCTACTGTGCCACAAGACTTTGGCTCGCCTCATTGGCAGTCTTGGCACCACCCTTTTTCACAGAGATGACTGTTGGCACAAGAATACTTTGTCCTCACTGATCTCTGCTGCGCTCTTCACACAGCGTTTACAAAGTGCTGACTCAGAGTTCACAAGCTAAGGCGCATTTGTGAAACGATACCGAGGAAGGCACGACTTCCGTAAACTGTTTGGTCATGTCAGAGATCCTCAGTGGGTTGAGTAGGTTTGACTGGTATGCGTTGTTGTTGGGTTTGCACGTAGAAAGCCTTTCCTGGATTGTCTTTCCAAGATACTTGGTGTCAAGTTGGTGGCCACATTGGTTGTGAGCTTCACAGTGGACGGTCAGTTGTCTTGCATGGTGTCAGACGACAGCATTAGGATTCTGGCAAGTTGCCCTTTGTGCCATTGCATCTCTGGACTCTTAAAGGCCAGTCATTACCAAGTGCCAGTGCTGTTGGATCTAAATCATTAAAGGAAAAATTGTGCAAGTGCCTATGAAGAGTTTGATTTGATGCATGCGTTGTTGTTTTTTGGTGCTTTAATAGCAAATTCAGTCAGTCATTTACCAGTTTCTTAGCAGATGAACCTAATGGTTCTTTCCAGCTGCTTCATTATACAGTTGCATGTAAAGGACAGTTGCATCTCCAGGAGATGTACAGAGACAGGAGCTTTCATCTGCTCAGACTAGGAATGTACAGAGGTCTTTAAATCAAATGAATAAAAAGACTGAGATGAATTGCAAAGATCTTTTCAGACCAAAAGCCGAATGAAGTCTACAGTCGTTGACATGAAACACTCAGGTCATTAGTAATCGCCTGGTCAAGGTCACATTGGTACAAATGAGGTGGCAAGTTTGTTTAGATTTTGGGTATTAGAGCCAATTAAATGTTTAAATATTGTTGGTACAAACAAAATCCTGTGAGCAGGATTAAAAGTTCACATTCACATTTCTTCCTATGGGGATTTTTCCAGTGTTTCTTGAAAAGTATGTGTGTCCGGTTTAGGCCAGGCCCACTTGGGATTAAATCAAACCATAGATATTATGGGCACTAAATAGACACAGATAACAGGACTGTGTTGCTATTTTCTGTCCACATCTGTGTTTTAATGGCACAGCATCTGGCAAACTGTGCCGAAGTCGAACCACAGTCTGGCGGTAAGATGGCTTGTCGGTCACGGTTTGCAGTGCCGCCTGTATTCTCCGTTTTGCAGTGTGTAATGGCGACGGCATGTGTCTAATGCTTATCGGTTTGCGCCATCAAATAACGTGCAAGCGTTTTTTTTTTGCAACACAAATGTTTACGAACAGATGACAGAAGTGTTAAATTAGAGTGGCAGTGACGGTGAGCTCTTCCCCTGCGGGTGTGTAATAACTGCGATGCTCTCAATCACTGGCTTGGCAGGGGGGCTGCTGCAAGTCTGGACAACACCTGAAGAAACGGTGCACATGCATAATCGAATAAGTTCTGACTCTCCTTCTCAGTCAGTGTCCCTTTCCTGTGCTTTATTCCCTCCCCTTATTTGTTTTGGATTAGCAACAAAGTCATGAATCATGTGGGTTGAGAAGCTGTGTTCATTATAATTCAAGCGAGGGAAGTTTGCTGTGCCAGTCATTGTTGCCTTTTGATTTATTTGCTTATTATATTATATTAAAGCGCCTTGTTTCGTCTCTCACCACGAATGTCCTGTATATTAATGATGGTATCAGAATGTTTTTTTTTCCTTTAGGTGCTTTTTTAAAAAGTGCTGCAAATGATTTAAGGCAAGAAAACCAATTAGAGGGTATTGCAAATACAATATAGATAACCCTTTATTGTAGCGCAGTAAAAGGGAATCGTGCAGTGAATCGTGCAGTGCCTTCTTCAGGTCTAAAGGGTAATCTTTTGGGCACATATAATAAAAAACCTGCATAAATCTGTGCTGAGTCTGGACCTTGGCTCACTCGCACACGCAGCTGCTAGATGAATAAATGTATGTAATGTCCTGTTCTGCTGTGACTGTTTCCATTTTTCCTGCAATAGACCCAGTAATTGAGTAAACTTTTGCTTGACTGGCTTTTGCCACTTAAACAATACTTGATGAGTTCCTGCAGTATTCTCCAGGTGTTCGATGTAATGTAAGTGAAGCAGGCTAATAAGGAGACTCTTTTCCAGCAATATTTGGCACAATTGTATCTGATGTCTCTGGATTCAGCAGCATGAAACATTCCCTCCACTTGAATATATAATCTAAATTTTTTTTTTTTTATTCAACAAACCCAAATGTATGCTCTTACAGACATAAGAACTGATGATTGTTAATGTCTATCATCAGCGTCTGTCCCATATCCTGAATCATAGCTCGTGCAGTAAGGCAAACTTAATGTCTTGATGTGATTGATATAAGTTTATTACCCAGTAGAAGTAAATGTGTGGCACTCAGAACTGTGGAAATATTAATAATGTATAAGTAATATATACAGATTGCAGGAATTACAGTAATTTAGTTGTATGCAAATTTTTTGTGAGTGAAACCATACAGATACTTCATAAAAGGCCAGCTTCTCATTTTTGCTTTACTTTTAACACTCGCTGCTTTTGAGTACTGTATCATAACATGTGATGCTATGGTTGCTCGATGAGAGGTTTGATGCAATTCTTGAGTTAGCAAGAACTCAGCTGCCTTATGTGAACATTTACAGCACCTCGTTTCGAAACGGGCCACACATAGAGGCTCGTAGCAAACCCACACAAATGGCATTTTTCCATCGAATCTTATTAGTGAAATGTAAAATCTTGGCAGTGTTCACCCTCACAGTCCTGCTTACTTTGCAGAAAAGTAGGCTTTTTTCTTGTTTTCTTACCTCTTTGGAAAAAATGCAAATGTACTGTTTAGTAGCTTGTATGTCTAAACGGAGCTGCAGTTGAAATAAAATAAACAAACCCACTGATAGAAGTTGAAAAACTACCCGAGCGTAGGCTGTAATTTATTCATGCGTGTAAAGGAACAGAATGAAATGGAATCTTTCTATATCATTTCCGTATCTTTGGTCTTCCAGTTGTATCTTTTGAAGTCATATATTTCTTCTTTTTCCAAAAGAGGAAACATGAACTGGGTGGGGGGGGCCTTCAGAGGTGAAACTGAATCTATAATTTGCTACCTACAGTGTAAGTGGCTAAATAGCTTTTAAACCAAATATTTCCACCTCTTTCTCTACGCCAAGTTCTCACTAGTTTGAAAATGTCATAGAAATAGGGTTTGAGTACAGATGAGCCTAAATCTGCAGCTAGAAGAGCAATCAACCATATGGTGCATCCATCCACACTCCTGACAGAAGGTTGTTATTCCGTAGCTATTTTGGTCTCGTGCAGCTTGAAGGACAGTCTGCTAGAATTGTGTGAAACCACCCCGATGGCATGCTGGTTAACCTTGTCTGTTGTGTGAGAAATGTGCGGGAGGTTTAGTCGCGTCTGCATTGCAGGCAAGTTCGACTAGTCTACTGATCAATAGACATTTGTGTGCATTGAATGCTTCAGTGAATTCCTGGGAAGAATGCAGGTACTCAACGCCATGCCTGTAAAACAATACATACAAAAGTACACCTTGTGTATTGCATTCAACTGTATACCATTTAGAGTCCATGCAAAAAAAAAAATATCTGTGGAAATGTACGAAGGTTCCCAGGTTTCGCAACATATAAACAGGAGGACCATGTTTGAAACCCTGAATCCCAGATGGAGAGAGAGCATACCATCTTTCCTGTCAATCAGAATGGCTAGACAAATGTAGGCATCTGTTTACACATCTAAACGTGTTAGGTTTCCCTGTGATGGCGCACGAGCAGCATGCAAAGATTGTCGTTTTGAGGAAATGCTGACTGTGAAACTGTGGATCAGAGACACTTCCCCCATTCATGTTGTGAAAAAATAGCAACTGAAGTTTAGAACTAAATGTCCCCAAATCTTCTATTGACCTTTGATGCAATTAGATCTTTTTATTTTATTAAAATTACTTATGCACCCTGAATGTATATTTACTGTGTGCATACTTGTCAAATGTGTTATATATTAATGTGGGTTGGTGGTGGGTGGTCATGTTGTCTTTAGTGTTCCTCTGTGGCGTAAACAAAAAGGGGCAAAAGTTGAGCTGTCGGTCACCTGTCCAAGGGGATAAAGCTTATTTGTGGATGACGTCAGCTGGTCCTGCTGCTTAATCAGAGTCCTTGCACTGATCAGAATGTCTGGTCTGGCTGGTTTCTGCTTGTCACGGTCTTGCGAATCTCTACAGCGGCGCGACTAATGCGGGCAGTTGCAGCATTGTTCCACCTTTCTGCCGAATGTCCCACATCCTTCTGCAGTGTTTGTCTAGGGATGGCTTCCCCCCTCCTCCCTTTCAGTCCCTCTCTATTTAGTGTGCTCTTTTGTCTCAGCTATTTTTCAGTACCTCGTCTTGAAGATTTCAGTGCCAGGTAGCTCATTAGTTGTTTTTTCGGATGTGTATTTTAGTGTGTACTCAAGAGAAACTCCCAGACATGATCCTGTTTTAAGCTGTACGCTATAAGTAACATAGGCATAATGCTGTATCTAAAACCATGAACCTTGTTGTGGAATAATTGGTGAAAGTAGAAGCTTCCAGAGTGACAGGCTGCGGCATATAAAGTGACATGCTAACCTTTGCATTGCTTTATCCATCGAAATGATAACATTCTCTGGCTTGTAGCCCGTTTAACCCGATTACTTCCTAATAGTCTTAAAGCTGAAGGTGTCTGACAGGTGCATAAAGACCAGAGTTCTCAATCCATGCAGCGAATTTAGTGCCACAGCTGTGACTATACTCTTTCATGTGTCAAGCATTTTAATCAAAGAGCCACACAATCATGAATAGTTGTACGAGAGGGGGTGAAAGAATGAGCCCCTGGTTTTTCAGCCGCATAGTCAAGTGTGGAAAAGCAAACATGCCTTTGGCTATTTATTGAGATTCCTCCAACGTAGAGAGACATTCAAACAGGCAGTCACAAATCCTCTTTAGATCGGAGTTACCCCAGTGGCCCCAGTCACACAAGCTCATTCCCTCTACCCCCACACACAAGTGCGAGTATTAGGTTAAATATATGTAGCTGTAAATAAAATGTCCACACGGCTTAACTAATGTAAGCTTCTGTGAGGTGTACGCTCTATGTGGGTGGTTTTAGGAGACGGATACAGTAAAAACTCTCGCTGCATTCTGTGTACCTTCCCAGGGGTTCCTTTGTTTTCTTAACTTCTGACCCCTTGGTACCATCTGTAACCCTGGTGTTTCTGACACACAGAAGGACAATGACTGACTCCCGTTCTACAGCGATACCTCATAGCAAGTTCACACACAGGCTCGAAAAACCTCCCAAGGCATGTTTTAAAAAAGAAAAAAAGAGACACAAGAGCAAAGCATTAGCACAAAATGACTTATACTGATGCATATTTTATGAACTCTACATCTACCACAAGTTTGTATCATCTGGAAATATTAAAGCAGTGATACATGATTCAGACAAATTTGAGCATTACTACAATTGTATTAAACCATGTTTCTGTAACCTTAGTGGTACTGTAGGGGGCCTGCTAATTATTACAAGATTGGATTTTTTTTGCACAGAAGTTCATATTACTGAAAGGTGGACTTCCACTTTCCTCCATCTGTTTGCAAACAGGCAAAGCCCTTGCCTTTCTGGTCACAGATCAGTAAAAACAACCCTTCAATAAAACACTTAGTGTTTGAAGGTTTAAATTTCACCTACGCTTCCTGAAGAGCTGCTTCAATACTATGGGGCCTTTGTCAGTTGTCAGTTCCACCATCCCTGCTGAGAATCAGCTTTTCAAACTCCTTGATTATTTTCCAAGTTCGTTTAGTAGATTACACCACCCTGGGAGACGAACTTTGTGTGAGCGAGAGAAAGATGGAGATGTAGCAAAAGCGTACGCCTCGGAGATTGCGTTCGCTTTTTCCCTACACTCTGATGGATCCATCTGAGGTAATTTGGTCAGTGCTAATGTTCCTGCCCCTTACGGTTCCATTTTCACAGGTTGGACCTGACCCTTGAAGCAGCTTGAAAGAAGAAAGGAGTGGAGAAGTAGTTAGGAGGGTTTGCCTCTCCACCACAGTGCTACGAGGGATGAGGTCGGTTCCCAAAGAGTCCACTGCAGAATGATCTCTTTGTTCGCTTGTGAAGCAGGTGAAGACTTTAAGCAAGCTCAGGTTGCCCATGTCGACAATTTACATCTCGCCTATAACACTCGTTTTCTGTGTGTTTGGAGGGGGTGTGGTGTCCACAAAAAGGGAGAAGCCCTGGAATGTCTTGATTTTTCTCCCAGTAGTTATGCTTAAATAGAGTACTAAATTAAGACCGTAGCCAGTTCAGCTCTGCTGCTTTTGCGGATTATGCAGAGCTATGGAACAGATTTACATAGATCATATCCACGTGCTGACCTTTTTCTATGGCCAATTTCACTGTGGGTATTTAGCCTTTTTGACCGTGCTGACAGTTTCCAAACTCAAGTCATTCATTTCAAGTCTTGGCACCTTTTCAGATGTAGTTTAAAGGATTCCATGCATCATTTCTTTAACGTCGTTGAATGGGATTTTGTCCGCGCTATTGAATGGCACCTTTCAAGCCTTTTGACTGGGCAGGTTCTTGAGAGAACTTGAGCAAGTGATCAAATTTGCATTCCAAGGGAAGGTCTCATTGGTGTTTTAGATTTGCACCTTTTGATGAAACTTTGCGGCAACGTTTTCAGCTGCATCATACCCACACCTAACTGTGGGGAACGATGGGGTCTCCTGATGCCTTTGCCTTTTGTTCAAATGCTAGATGTGGTCAAACCCTGGGGATGGAGTTTTGTTTGTATTGCTCATTTGTATCCTATTTTGGTGTTTGCCCAAAGCAAGGTATCTCTCCTCTGAAATGTTCATTCATTGCCATGCAGATTTTGTATAGAAGCCAGAAGATTCATCTCAGTGCCGGTTTAACCCATTACTGTCTCCATGATAAAAACCAAACTTTTTCGACTCCAAACCATTCTCCCATTTAATGACATACTGTGACTGACTGTCTCAGAGCTCTAGCATCAGCCGAACACAGGGTCCTCCGAGAGTCGTTTTTCTGGCGCTGGCTGCACATATTGTATTAATTGACTGAAGATGTTCATTATGGTGCTTGTCCCACTCCGCCTCACCAACACAGTGGCAATTCATCATTCTTCTCTCCAGTCACTTTCAATAGGGGAAAAGAATGGGAGAAACAACCGCTTTTGTGTTGTGCCAGCGTTTTCCTGATTGCCATTGTGCAGCCTCGTTGTTGTTGTTTCTTGTGTCAGACAAGAAACGCTTCACATCTAAGAGTGGTGATTAAAGCAATTTGTTCAGGATTGTAAATCGGCCACATGATCAGGCATGTACAGGCTCCGGGAGTTGGTCTGCCGTCACTTTATCGTGGTCAATAGATCTTTTGTGTCTGGTTACTTGAAACATGCCGGAATTAACAGCGAATGGTCCCACTGGGGTACTGAATATATAGCTCTTCAGACACGAGGTAATAAGAGCGATACCGTAGCATACGCGTGCAGTACTAACAAAGTACTGGTTGGTCTGTTCTCCTTCCAGTGGGGAACAGCCTTCCTCTCACTTTTTCCAGCATCTCATCCCTCTCGCTTCTGTGTGGAAAGTGCTGTCTCACCAAGTCCTGCTGGACGCGATGAGCCAATGTCTAAAAAAGAATTAAGCATAATTTCCTTCTTATCCTCTTTCCATTAGGAATTTGGGAGATAATCTGAGTCAGGAGCCCATCTTAAAGTTTTCCTGCAGATGGCATGGAAGAGTTCCATATTCCCTTATAAAGAAAAAAATGAATCTCATCTTGGGTGTTGGACAGTTTGGCTTAATTCACTTGTGGGAATAGTCATTGCTTCTAATGTTGCTGAATGGCAGACGGTTTTACTTATTTTTGGCATTTTTTATTAGCCATTTGTCACAGCCCTTGCGGTTGGTGTGTGCGGCGAGGAAATTATGGCTGAGATTAAGCTATTTTTAAAGGACTTTCACTGACTTTTGCGATTGTATGCTTGGAGTTTTTTAGGGAAGGTTGTGTTTTGTGAACCTGGCCCTATTATAGGTGTTTTCATTTTTTTATTTTCAATTCGATTAAATGCTTTCAGAATGATAGGGATTTTTAATGCATGATTTTAAGTGTGCCACATTCCATGTTCTCCCTTATCTTCAGAAAAATCCATTTACTGTGATTCTGATGTTAAAATTACATATCAGGAATTGGTCCTATTCCCAGAATTTTAATGCTGGCTTGAAAATAATTGTATAATTACTTGTAAATGTGCATGCAAAGTCGTTTATTTTTACGAGACAAATTTTTATTTAATTAAATATTTTTAGATCACAATCACTTTTAAAACTGGGTTTTCCTGTTCCTGTGTTTTGGTTCAGTGTTTCAATCATGGCACAACACTGGACAGTTGTTTATACATGATCATGTGCCAGCTTGTCTTCAGGTTTTCCAATTGGGGAATTCCCAGGACATAAATTACAGATGTTCCTGTCTTTATATGGTTCATGGTATTAACTCTAAGAGCTTAACGGTTACTGATAAATAGCTTAAATTAAAATTTTAAGTTTCACCACATCCGCCGCCGTAGTTAACAGATGACATGTCAACTTGGAAGTGTGACCCTTTTAGCATCTGGCACAGGAAGGGAAAGGAAACATTTTAACTCTGGAGTTAACATGTCCATCCACATGTTTGCTTATCAAAGCAGTGCGGAAAATCTTATCTGCAAGATAGGCAGTGTGTAAAAATATTCCGTTGTCTGCCGTTAAAGCTTTTATGGTTTGATAGTTTGTATAAGTTCTCGTTTCCCATTCTTTTTGTGCAATATGATTTTCTAGATATCTTTTTATTAAGTAAGACTGCTGCAGGGCATATTGTGTAACTCGATAGTCATTAGGATCAGTTTACACAGGAAAAACAATGGCTGAGAACTGGAAGTGTCTTCACAAGATACGGATGATTTGTGTTACAAAAAATTACTTAACATGTACAATTCATTACACTTGTTTGTTTGGTAGATCACATAACCGTGATTTTTACGTGAACTTTACTTCTCTTATAGTAGCAGCTTACGTTCTGGTTTCAACTACTGACCTACTAATCAAATGCAAAAATGTAGATGTTAATACATGAAGTCTTTATTTTATGATTGTCTTCTTATTCTGGAAAAGAGTGGGCTTTTGGTGTGTTTCAACTAAAGTAAAAGCACAAAAGAGAAGTTATGATCTATATCAAATTGTTATAAGATGAAAAAGTGGTGAAAATTTTTTTTATTTACTGTTAATTCTATTTCTTTTCCATTCTGATTTCATAAGTGTATCTAATCCTTTGTGTAATTCATTCACAATTTAAACTGATCTGAACAAATTCGATTTGATTCCAACACCATCATTTGTATTCGTTTTACGTGAGGTCTTCTCTCACACACGTAATTCCATCAGCGTCTTTCATGAATGTACTCGGCACTCCAGCCTTTTTTCTGATTCACTGTTGTAATTGGTAGGCTGGACATCATTATAGACGGAACTCTGAGGAGTGAAAGCTTGTTGCAGTGCTGTCTGGGTTGGTATGGAAGGCCAGACTAGATCCACCCTGCTTCAGCTCCAATCTATATTTAAAAGTTCACCCAGGCCTTCACAGTAGCAGTCAGTTCATAAAAATAAAAGCCTCAGTTTTTCCTCTGAGCTTCAAGACCGTGACTCCTTGTTCTAATCGGCCACAGTTTACTTCATGTCTCCTTCTGTACTCATTTAGCGCACTCAAGCGTATTTAGTTTTCTTTTTTTCCCCCCTCTTTCTTTCCTTTTTTTTTTTATGATTAGTGCTCGGATTCTTTTTGTATATTTAGGTTTGGTTAGTGTTTGTGGCCTGGGTGATTGACCCGAAAAGGCGATTATTGACAGCCTAATCTTATTAGTTTTCCTAATAAATGGAAAACCTCCAAATTGGAGCTGAAAGGATTCGCATTTCCGGCCTGCCGTGATGCTAATTGCAGTGATGAGAGGAGAATGAAGTGTCGAGTTGGATAAAAACTAAACCTGTATAGCTTTCCCTTTTTCTAATTTACCTTCAATCACTATTTAAAAAGAGAGGAACTGTGTGCAGGCTCACTGTTTCCAGTAAGACAGAGACAAATGCCTGGAGTTTGATCAGCATTAGAACTGCAATTGTGAGTTTTAAGAGACTGGTACTCTCCGAAAAAAGGAAACCTAAGGGTTACACAAACAAGACGGTGGATTTCACCATTTACTAGAAAGTATGAAAAGATGACCTTTTGAAAAAGATATTTTTAGAGAGAGACTGAGCCTTCAAAAGAGAATGCAATGTTTAGTCTTGTGGGCGGGCAGACAGTGAGTTTGCCCAGTCTGAAAGAAGCATTTAAAATAAAAAGGCAGGAAATGGATCGCATTCTTATCGGGCATTCCGTTTTTGTTTTCTTCTATTTAATTTGTGATTGGTTTGTGCAACTTGGCTTTTCGATTTTAGCATACTTTCGAGTTAGCTAGTGGCCAGCACTCCTCGTGTAATAGATTAAAGATAGAAACAAGTTGGACTCACTTTTGGGCTGCCTTGTTCTGTTCAGCACGATACAGGGAAGGTTTTTGCTTTGGTTTCTTTAGCATGGGTGGAGGGACCACAGCGTCTGTGTCCTGACAGTAAGATAGATTCCCTTTCCGTCCTCTCCTTCTGGACCACATCCAAATGCGTTTCTGCTCAGATAGAAGAAGGCAGCCAGAGAGAAGAGCGTGGCATTCTTTAGCTCATGGTTCTCAGAGCTGCACTGCTATCTCTGGGCCAGCAAATCTTCTCTAAAACAGCATGGCTCGACAAAACACGTTAAGCGTGTGTGTGTCTGTGTCTCAGTCAGTCAGTCAGTCAGTCAGTCAGTTTTCTACTCTTCCCTTCCTTGGAGGTTATCGAGTGATGACCTACAAGGAACAACGAGTTTGTTAGAGCACATAAACGTGCAAGTCAACCATTATTTTAGTATAAAAAGGGAAGAGGGCATTTTCTAGTGTAAAATCTGAAATCTGTGTCTTTCACTTGCTAGTAGGTTTAAGGTATTAGGCTTTGGGTCTAAAAGTCATGAGTTCAAATCCCAGCCACATCAAGCTGCAAGGCCCCAAACCTATAACTCATGAGTTGAATGAGATAAATGCTCTGGAAAAGTCACTCTGGATAAGGGCATGTGTCAAATACCGTAAATGTTATATCCCATATTTGGTGCATTGGAGGTCAGTAGGAAGCCATTTTGGATTTGCCTTAACTCTGGATAAGCAAATGTGTTTAAACACATTTTTATGATTATCTGCTTATAGCAGTGCTTCTTTTATTGATTGTTTACTCAATGATTGCACTGAGATTTGGAATCTTTATCTAAACCTAGTACTGTTCAGAAGGTGAGGAGTTTTACTAGAGAAGCTCCACGGCGTTTAAGGTTAATAAGCAAAACTCCGCTGCGAGATCGAATGCAATCAAATTAGAAAGTAACGCTCATTTTAGAGTCATTTCTTCCCACACTGCTTGTGGATTATGTAATGTCGTGGAATGCTACCTGATATTTTTGCTTTTCACATGCACCATGCTCATGCTCCAACACGTTACATAATGTTCATAAAATGTCATTGTTTTGTCATTGCTGCACACTTTTCTTAGACTCCTGAAAGAGTTAAAGTTATTATATACAAGAAGAGGATTACAGCGTTTACATCTTTGCAGTGCTGAATTATGTATAGAAGGCTAATGCTCTTTCTGGCATGAGCCACTTTCTATCTGTCTGGATAGCAGATTTTATTTGAAGGTTAAGCACCGTTGGAAGATTTTCAGATCGTCGTGGATCTGACAGGGTTACGACTCTTCAAATAATTTTTTTTATAATATTTTTAAGTTTAATGTTTTTTGGTCAACAATCGGCTTATGATGCAATATGCAGTGTAGAGTGCTTTTCTCACCGTATTAATGAGGCGTCCACAATGCAGTCATTCCACAGGAAGTTTCTGCATGACGCTCAATATTTCCTGAGACCGCTGAGATTTTTTCTTTTTAATAGGCAGACCGCTTTTCCTTCTTCTCGTCGTAAATGGCAAAAAAAAGGCAGTTTATCGCTTTAAGTGATGCTTGCGATAGAGACTGGAACGGGAAAAGGGTGTGAAGCTTTTAGATTGTGGCGGCTAATGATATGGAGTTGGCTACAGATTACAATCCGGGATCCAAATTTTCTTTTCTATTTAGGCTGTGAACTCTGCAAATCCTACACCCGCAACTGCTCAAGGCTTTGTTACCATGAATTACATTCACAATTAACCTATTAAGGTGATGAAATGAGGGCAGGCAGCTGAAAAAGAGATTATCCTGCCACACGCTGTGCCCATTCCACATCCTTCATCAGGCCCAGCATGATGCCCATTGTGCGTCCCTGTTTGACGCTAGCTCTGCTGAAGTTGGTAAACACAATTAATTAGTTTGCCTGCGTACCACGTGTGTGCTGTGGATCAAAGCTTGGTCAGGAATTCCAGCTGTGGAATTGCATGAACACAGGGCAAGCAGGTTTTTTTTTTTTAAAAGGTAAGGAGCTGCGACAAGAAATCTATCGAACGGTGTTGCTAAAGATCCTGAGCAGGTCCGGGGGTGGCAATGGCATTCGTGTAGCAGCTGTGTTTGTGTCTTGGGGCAGACCAGGAATTAAAGTCCATATGTTTGAGTCATGGCTGAGAAAGAATGGGCTTTTCAGACAATGGTCTGGCAAGTCTGCAGCAAAAAGCATGTGTAACCTGGACAGTGTAAATCTGTCCCCATGACGGTTACCCATCACACTGAATCCTCCTACAGCTGTCACAATGTGTGCCTATTCCCAGGGCTCATTTACTCTAGATGACAAGCCGGCTTTTTTTTGTTGTACTTTCATCTTTATCTAACCAGCCCCCTGCCAGCTCTCTCTGGGTAGCATGACCTTTTCATACTATTTTTGCCTTTTATTTATTTATTTATTT